>NW_010119144.1:1490-1821 GCF_000699245.1 Pterocles gutturalis | reverse complement strand
TTGCTTTCTTCCAAAGATAAATGGCTTTTGCTTAAAAATAGGGTAATTAATTTCCCACCTAATTAATGCAGCTTCTTAGATCACTTTTCCCCCCAGGATGCCAAAATAGATTCTCAGGACTGGAGGGAGAGGAAAGGTTGCTTTGATGAGTCACCAGGGATTAGTATTTAACTATTTTTGTCCTGGCAGGGAAGAGCCACGGGGACGGGAGCCCAGCGGGAAAACCAGCTCACGGATCAAAGGGAAGCGGGGAAGGGGCTCTGCCGGGCTCTGCGGTGCCAGCGAGGGGGGGTCTCGGCTCCTTGGGGAACTCCTCCAGCCCTGCCCTGGG
>NW_010119144.1:1224-1463 GCF_000699245.1 Pterocles gutturalis | reverse complement strand
CCCCAGGCGGGGGTCTACAAGCAAAAGAAGCTGCTCAGAAAAACTTGATGTTAGCGTAGGGCAGCTCAGTGTCCCAGGAGAGAGCTGGGGACAGTGACACAGCGCCCAGGCGCTGGTGGGACAGCCAGGACCAGAGACCTATGACCAAACAGGCTGATTATGGGGAGCGGGGGGAGCAGGGGCAGCAGCTCAGCACCCTGGGGAAGCACAGCCCCAGCGAGGAGCCGTGGGGACGCAGC
>NW_010119144.1:544-851 GCF_000699245.1 Pterocles gutturalis | reverse complement strand
AAAAGGAGGAAAAGTTGTGTTTACGGAGTCACTGGTGCTGCGAGGAGGGGAAGGAAGGGCACGGCCAGGAGCCACCTGCGGGGAGCAGAGCCCGGGCACGGCGGCGGAAGGGAGGGGGACAGTTTCCTTCCCCCTGCCCCGGACATCGCCGCTTTCCCACCGCCGCCGGGCGAGCGCGGCCGCAGCCTGGGCATGCAGCAAGCGGCAGCATCCCCTGGGGATGTGCACGGAGCCCGGACCTGGATCTTAAACAGTTTTAGCTGCTCCCGCTCAGCAAAGCTGTTTAAAGCCCATGGGGCTGACCCAG
>NW_010119144.1:0-252 GCF_000699245.1 Pterocles gutturalis | reverse complement strand
CTCAGCATGAAATATCCTGGGTTAAAAATCTTTAGCAAAATCAGGACATCGATGCAGGAGGGTCTTGTCACAATATGCCCGTAGGCGAGTGTATAAAACAAAAACCTGTCCGTGTGTGTGTCGGTATTGCCAGCAATGTCCCAGTGAACAGGCAATGTCAGAGGTTCTAAAAATCACATCCGAAAAAGAAAGCGTGGACAGCTTTGCGGTGGAGGCGGCCACGGGCGCTGGCAGGGCTACGGCCGGGCTCTG
>NW_010119143.1:26073-27543 GCF_000699245.1 Pterocles gutturalis | reverse complement strand
GCAATGACTTCCACCATCTCCCTCAGCACATGGGGGTGCATCCCATCAGGACCATGGATTTATGGGTGCCTAGATTACTTAACCGGTCCTTAACCCAGTCTTCATCTACCAAGGCAAACTCCTCCTTTGTCCTGACTTCCTCTGGGGCTTCAGGGGTACGGGATAAAGCCAAACTCCATAGCTAGAACTCTTAACATGATCACAACTTCTGTATTTTAATTTTCAATAGACCACATCTTTACAGGGAGACATCTTCACTGTCTGTTACTTTGGCAGTGCTACTATTATCCTATTTCTAGGACAACAGAGGAAGAGCAAGTCACAACTAATCTCCCAGTAAAACTGAAAGTTCTCTTTAAAATGGTACAGACACTGGTCTGGCCAAATAAGGCATGTGGACAGTTTGGGTTTGTTGTGCTGAATTTCATCCTCCACTTCGGATCAGAACAGCAGTCTCTTGACAGGGTCCTCCAGCTACCCATCAGCTCCACAGTTCCTAAAACATATTTCTCCCCAGCATCACACTTCAGCCCCCACCCCACATCTTCCAGCCATTGCCTTTCAGAGATACATATTTCTTTCTACAATGAGTTTCCAGTTCTCACCATTTTTCAATTCTTCTGTTAGGTGAGCCTGATGGGAAGAGAGGCCAATATTCTGGAATTGTCTTATCCAGCTTCAAACATCTAAAAGATAGGCCCAAATTTCCACTCTAGGCTCCCCTTATTGCGAGAAGACCTTCTAGCTTCTAGCAGATACTCTGATCTGTCCCAGAGTCTTATTTTGCAATAAAATAATATCTGTATAGAGTTCAACATCTCCAAAAGATTATATCCATCTATTCCATTACAGTGATGCAAAGGAACACTGAACGACATTTTAGATGCCAAAGTTATGGTACATGAATCCTACTCTGTGTCTCATAAAGGCACATAAAAATAATGTCATAAGACAAACTGATAAAGGTTTTTGTGTCCCAGAAGAGCAACTTCGAGTAAATGATCTCAGCTGAGTGTTAAGTCTCAAATGACAACATATGCCAGCTGCACAAATTCTGTGGATATGTCATTAAAGGATGATGTTATAAGACTATCTACCTCACGGTATAAATACTCATACCTCTATCAATTCCACTAGGACCCTATTTATTAACACTTGCTGAGAAGTGATTTGAATGTTTCCAATGTTGTAATGGTCTTCTATTAATAACATTACTTCTGGTGCAGAACCTGGCTGTTCTTCTCTTTTTGTTGAAACAGTTGTAGACACAAAATCAATTTCATTATTTACCCTAGAAATCCCAATAAATCACCACTTAATAAAGATTTTATAAAAAATATTTATAAATCTGTGGGTTTTTTCCTCTCTAGAGTTTATACCCAGACACGGGAACAATTTGTTTGTCTACAATTTATCCTGAAAATGGGTGTGTGGAACTACAAAATTTCTCCCCCCTTCCTTTCTCTGTCT
>NW_010119143.1:0-26062 GCF_000699245.1 Pterocles gutturalis | reverse complement strand
GTTTTTTTTTTTTTTCTGTTAAAAAGGGACTTATTGTACCTGTCTAGCTTTAGCTCTGAAAATGTATGGACCAATCTAAAATATATTGCCCTTTCCCCTGAAACAACAATTGACACAATGTAGTCCAGTTCTACTTACATAGAACTGAGAGGTTCGTAGTGATCCATGACCTTGTAAGGCTCATTATTAGATAGATACCAATTTGTCATGCTGCGCCTAGCTATCAGCTTTTCTAGTCACTCACTTCATGCTTCTAGTGGCAAATTATATTTGACTTTCAATTTAAAATCCAGGGTACTTTAATGTAAAACCTCAGTATAATAATGGTGATGAAGCAGCAGGGCATGCAATTTGACAGAATGGATTTTTCTAGTTTATTGTGGCAGATTCCCCTCCTCCAACATCCAAAAGCAGGAAAAAAAAGAAGAAGGAAAGAAGGAAAGAAGGAAAGAGAAAGGAAAAAAAAAAAAGAAATCCACCATCACTGTCTTGAAACTTTGGTGGAAGCTGGAAAGATGGCAGACGCAGCACCAGGTTGTCATTTAAAAGTAGAGGCTCTACTGACCTAGTCCAAAGATGCTAGAAATCTTTTCAAGTTGCCTCAGTGAACACAAGTTAAGATACATTAGATGCATCATGACAAGCTATAATTCATGAATGAAGATTTAATTCCTTTTTAATGAAAAAAAATCATACTTCTTTTGCTGAGGTGCTGAACTTAATAGATGTTACACAGTTCCTGTCGGACATAAATAATGCTGATTTCCTTTGTCTTGATGCCAAGCACCTACTATTATCGGTGTCATAGGCATGTAAATCCTGATACAACAGATGTATTATTTCAGTATTTTTAAATGAGGATTTGGTTTTGAACAAATCCCTCCCCAAATTTGTGTGGGATACAGGGATAGGGAAGCTTCCCACTTCAAGTAAGATGTACATTGATTATATTATGTTTTGGGGATCTATATTCTTATTACAGAAATATATCATTACATTAATTCCATTTGTACGGTATGGAACATTAAGGAACATGCTTAACATAGTTCTTTCTCTCCTTTCTTTTTCTACAGGTAGCAAAGATCATATATGCATTTAAAATTTGAGCTTCATTTTGAATGTGATTCAGTTAATCTGAATTTAGTCACCCAAATATTGAGTATCTGTGTAAAGTTAATTGCCTAAACCCTTTGTAGAGCCAATGGGGAAAAAAAATACCCCTAGGGATGGTTTATTCAATGTGTTTTAGAGTGGGATTCATGTCTACAAACTTCAGGCTTCTGATAGTTAAGCATTGAAGTTCTACGAGTACCTTTAAGCTCCCTTCTTAGCCAACAATTAAAACCAAACATTTTTAGAAGGTGATCCATCTGATTTATCTTATACACCTATTTTAGGGTAAAATTAATTGCCCTATAGGGGTATTTATTTCTCTTTATTAACTATAAGGGAAACTGTCAAGAGTCATTTTATCAGACTTGTATGTCCAGCTTCGAGACATATAAGTTAGCATAGGTGTTTCCTTACTCTTCAGCTCTTGATCTTGCAGAGAAACCTGTGTCTCTCTTTTGAATATGAAAAATTTCCTCCAATTACTTAATTTTTAGATAAACAAGATAGCAAACAACAAGATTTGCTTCTGAAAACTCATACGTGTAATTCTTGGGCTGGCACTTCCACCAGCTCCCTCAGTATCCTTGTGTGGATCCCATCCGGCTCCATAGACTTGTGTGTGTCTAAGTGGTGTAGCAGGTTGCTAACCATTTCCCTTTGGATTAGCGGGGCTTCATTCTGCTCCCTGTCCCTGTCTTCCGGCTCAGGGGGCTGGGTACCTGAGAACATCTAGTCTTACTGTTAAAGACTAAGGCAAATAAGGCATTCAGTACCTCAGCCTTTTCCTCATCCTTTGTCACTGTGTTTCCTCCTGCACCCAGTAAAGGATGGAGATTCTCCTTAATCCTTCTTTTATTGCGGATGTATTTATACAAACATTTTTATTCTCTTTTATGGCAGCAGCCAGTTTAAGTTCTAGTTGGGTTTTGGCCTTTCTAATTTTCTCCCTGAATAACCTCACAATATCCTTGTAGTCCTCCTGACTTGTCTACCCCTTCTTCCAAAGGTCATAAGCTCTCCTTTTTTTCCTGCATTACACCCAAAGCTCTCTGTTCAGCCAGGCCAGTCTTCTTCCCAGCAGGCTCATCTTTAAGCACATGGGGACAGCCCGCTCCTGTGTCTTTAAGATTTCCCTCTTTAAGAATGTCCAGCCTTCCTGGACTCTTTTGCCCTTCAGGATTTCTGTGTTCAAGATAGCCTCCAACCATTACATCATCCACAAGCCCTTCTCTGTTCACAACCGACAGATCCAGTGGGGTGCCTTCCCTAGTTGGCTCACTCACTGGATCTGTCAGGAAGGTGTCCTGCACACACTCCAGGAACCTCCTAGACTGTTTCCTCTCTGCTGTATAGTATTTCCAGCAGATATCTGTTAAGCTGAAGTCAACCACCAGAACAAGGACTAGCAATTGTGAGATTTCTCCTGGCTGCTTATAGAATATTCCATCTGCCTCTTCCTCCTGATTGGGTGGTCTATAACAGACTCTCACCATGATATCTGCCTTGTTGGCATTTCCCCTGACTCTTAAATATTCCACCTTGTCATCACCATCATCAAGCTCTAGACAGTCAAAACACTCCCTAACATACAAGGCTACCCCACCGCCTCCCTGTCCTTGCCTGTCCCTTCTGAAGAGTTTATAGTTAAATGGCGCAACACTCCAGTTGTGCAAGTCATTCTGACATGTTTCTGTGATTACAACTATATCATAGATTTCCCACTGCACAATGGCTTCCAGCTCCTCCTGTTAGTTGTCCATGCTGCATGCACTGGTGTAGATGCACTTGAGTTGGGCTACTGAGCACACCCCCTTTCTGGGGTAGAAACCCTAATTCCTACATGACCATTTTCAGGCACATCCATGGTTTCTAACACATCAATAACCTAAATTAAACAAAAAATTGGATTCTAGGTAGTAAAAGCAGTTCTTTCCTAGAAAATAGTAGCACTGACACCCCAGAAGAACAGATACAATAGTTGGGTTTTGTTGGTTTTTTTGTTTTTTGGGTTTTTTTTGTCCAGGCAGCTGTAGTGGAAAGGAAAGGAGAGAGTAAAACCAAAATTCAGAAGGAGCACACTAAGTGTACCATTTCATCATCTAAATAGAGTTACTTTTTGTTGCTTTATGTTCCAAAAAGTATCCTGCCTGTCCTTCAGCTTCCATCTAAAAGATATGGATCTGCAATCTGTGACAAATTTACAGCCTATGTGGATGTTCTGGGTAATAAAAAATGCCAGTGGTACTAATAACCTACATACGAACAACTGAATCCCACCCTGTAAGTCTAAATCTCACATAGTCATCCTATGTGTCCTTTACATTTATGAGGTACTCACAGAAGATAATTAATCTGAGAAGTTTTGGATGTCTAGCGTAGAATGAGATGAGTTGCTCTTTACAGTGAGCAACTATGAGTTGCTAGTTTTCTTCACTGACTATAAAGAAGTACAGTGGAAAAGTCTTCACTGTAGATACAGTCATTTAGTCAGACAACTCTCACCCTCAATCTAACATATGAAGCTCTTCTGACTTTTCGGAAGGTAGGAACACACGATGGCAAACATGACAGCTTAAGTCAGTTTTCATAACATAAACAATGAAACAACCCAAAGCACCACAGCTAGGGACATTGAGTACAAGGGATTAAAAGCCTTGAATCTAGATCATACTACAGGGAGAATGAATGAACATTATACATGCCAGTAATATCACAGGTCCTTAGGTCCTTCCTGTAACAGAGAACGTGATAGATGACAATATCCAGGTGAGGCTGGTGGACCACTGCGCACCCTACAAAGGAGAGCAAAAACCTCCTAAGCTCTGCCTGGAACTAGGATAAATTTTCTTCTTGACTTCAAATTTGGCAAAATATTTGATGTGAAGCTGTTGATCAAAACTTTTAAACTAGGAAGCAAGCAACCAGGACCTGAAAGATGCCTCTTTCTTGGTTAAAATAGGGATGACCACCATCTGTCTCTAGAAATGTCCGGTTTCTGGAGTTCCTGTAGAAACTGAGTGAGAGAAAAGTTATTTGCCAAGAGAAGATAATAAAATCTTCGTGACCCTTGCAGACAGACAGCTGAAGCCCTGATATATCTGGGGTATTCCACTACCATACAAATCAGGTACAACGTATTTCTAGTACTGAAACTAATTTTTCCTCTACATGGGTGTACAGCTCCATTTGCATGTGGATGCCAGCTTTTCTTTATTTTCAGGCTGTCCCTTTTCTCTCTTACACAGATTTGAATGGCTATATATATTGTGGATAATTCTCTAAATTGAAAGACACTTACATCATAGCCAAAAAAAAAAAAAAAAAAAAAAAAAAAAAAGCAGATCCCAAAGGTAGAGCCTGCAGCCAATAACAAATGACCTTTAATTATTAAAAAAAAATTTATAGATGAGGTTTTTTTCCAGGTCTAAGACAGTACAGACTGGGATCCTAACTGTGGTAAAATAAAACACCTTAAAGATATAAAATTACAGAGACCTGTTGTTAGCTGGTCAGGCATAAGTCCAGTTGTCATCACCAATGCCTAGAAAGCTGAGACACTGTCAGCTTGTTGCATATGACAAGTGCACAGAATCACAACTCACTTTGATACATCTAACAGTGTGCAGAGGTTTTCTGACTATGAATTTTTATATGTGCTAGTCTTATTATTTTCTATGTTGTTTGGAGGTGAAGACATCCCTGTCTAGTAACACAGAGGTAGGTGGATCCAAGGTAATGTAGATCAATGCCAGTAGAGCCAGGGATGCCAATGGATTACAGTATAAGCGGTCTGAGATTTCTTCTTCAACAACAAAAAAGAGGTAACTAGAAAAGGTTTATTTTTTTCTTTCACTTAGGTAGCAACTCATAACTTGTGTCACATAGACTTTATGTAAAGTGCCTTTGAACCAGCTAGTTGTGATCCCAAATTAGGCTGTTACATTTACACATGCAGTTGCAAGCTCAATGGGAATGTTATTGCAGAAAAAAGGCACACAAGAGAGAGCAGGGCTTGAAAACTTAGATGTGGGTTTTCTGGAAGAAAACTTTGAAAGTATAATTTTAAATAAAATAGATTGTCTGATGGTTTCCAACTAATAAGTCCATCCTACATGTCTGGGTAGTGTTGACACATGTTTGAACTCACACTTGGATCTGAGCAGCAAGACTACACAAAAAAATTGTCTGGAATTTGTTAGCAATAAATTTCTGATGGATCAAATGAATTTTATGACATAGGGGATACATTAATAAAAATTCCCTGTCCATTCCAGTTCCACACATGCACGCTTTTTCATGTTTCTTCCTATATGCTATGGGGTAATACTGCTGAAACCTACAGACCTAAATAGTAATTTATTTTTTCTTTCTTGTTTATTTTTAGATTAATAAGAAACACATTTTCTGTGTTACATCCACTCTCCTGGCAGCTCAAATTTTTTCACAATACCACCTGGTGAGCTGCATGGTAACATTTTGTCCCTGTTGTGTTTTTTTCCAAGCATTAGCGGAGCAATTAATGAACAAATCAAATAAATTTGAGCTCCTGTATTTTCCTCTAGATGCAAATGTGAAGGATAACTTTTTAAATACTTCTATATTTCTCCTTCAAGCTCTGGGAAGGAAGTACAGGCTTCAAGTTCTAAATTACTCATTCCTTCTGGCATCAGAGGTATGCCCCAAGGAGTTCATTTTCAGCTCAACAGACAATGCTTTAACAATGTAAATTCCATTCTAAATAGAAAATTACATAATATAGCATTTTCCAGGCAATCTCTCACAAGTGCTTTAGCATCCGTAATGGAAAGAGCTAAAAAAGATCTAAGAACTGATACCTTCTTTTCTGCACAGAGCATCTATGGGGCTGAAATTTCCTTCACTGGCTTAAGATTTCTACTAGTGAAGGATGCTTAATATTAAATTAGATCAAACAAGCTTTGTCATGGATCAAAACATTCATATAAAGTTCTCAAAATTACTTCAAGCCTTCCCAACTACAGTGTTGCAATTTTGTTTCAAATTCTAGTTATCCTCACAATATTAGGTTTCATCATAAATTCTAGGAGTCTCAGTTCCTGGAATTGAATAGGAGAATTTCAGAACTGTAAAATGCACTTCTACCCAATTGATAGAGAATAATCTAGAAATATAACCCTACAATGTCATAAAATCTAGTAATTAAAAATGGGTCAGATGTGTTTTCATAAACAATCTCCACCCGCACCTCCTCCAAGTCACACACTTAAGACCAGATTTCCTTTTCTTCCAGAATCTGGGCTTGTAAGACAGCCCCAGGAGAACAGCTGGTCCAAGTTGTCTCAGGATTTCTGCTTATTTCATATGCTGTTAGTACCAAATTAGGTGATTATATTGTGAAGCGCATTGGAAAACAAAGCAAAAAAAATCTGTGAGCTTCTGCAGGTTCATAAAGACAGAACTGGGGAGAAAAGGAAAAAGACAAGGAAAGGTCAGAGCCACCCTGTATTCCCATGCTTGTGGGACTGCTGCTGAAGAAATTAATAGATGTAGCCAATGAGATTAACTCTGTTACTTTACATAAAGCAGATGTTTTAACTATTTTCTTGGTGTTAGAACATGTGCACTCATCTGACTGCAATGATAATAAAATTAATCCTGAGTTATTCCATCGTAGGAGGACAATTGTGTCTTACAATTTGTTTCTAGCTCCTTTTAGTGCAGTAAAAGGCTTGTAAACTCATGTACTGGTGCCTAGCCTTGTAATAACCCAACCATGAAGATAACTGTCTGCAGATAACCAAGAGTGTTAGCTCAAGTGAGAATGCACTCCATGTTTTTATGATTTACCTCAGCATGGCTCAATTGCAAGCAGGGAAGTGTTGACATCATGGTTAGGATTCTGCAAACTATATAACATTATTTGCTTTGGTTTTGTCACAGCAACACTCAATTTTACCAACATCAACATATTTTTTAAATATTTGCAATAAATATTTCATTCTGTTCATTACATTGTCCTTTTCTCCACAGGGAGTTAAATAAAATCTTCCCGAACTGACTAGCTGAGGAAAAAAAAATGCAAGATTGCAACAATCTTGCACCTGCACTTTGCCAGAGGCAAACAGAATTCAACATTTCAAAAGCTTTGGTGTGCCCTGGATCTAGAACCAACTGTTTTCAGTCTGTAATTCCTAGGGACGAAAAGAAAGATCAGGGTCAGACCTAACCATGATAGTGAGAAGACTTTTTGATCTTAGGAGAAACTGGGACATTCTGCTAGTGGTATACATCCTGTGCTGACTGGAGGGGGAGTTTAAATATCTAACTAGATGTAGATACAAAATGGACAACTGAGTTTAGGTGTCCCACTCTAGAGTGAATCAGATGTTGAAAGATAGACAAGATGATTCCCACTTCAAATATTAAGGATAACTACAATTTATTTTCTCCTTGTTAAGGAGATAATACAAGACTAATTAATATAAAGCAACTGCTGGGGCAATATAGTCAGAAACTTTCCAACATTTAAGACTTTTGCTTCATCTTATTCAAATTGCAGACAAGCCCATCTCCTTTAGTCTAACTTTCCCAGAATGGGAGCTGCACTTCCAGCACCCCCCCAGATTCTCCTGCTGACAACACTGAAGGGGCTTTCAGTCCCTCTGTCAGACTGCAGCAGCAGTTCTAAGATAGCTTCCCACAGAGCAAGATTTCAACAAAGACCATCTCTACTCCTTTCATATAGTCCATTGAATGCCTATGTGAAAGCAACAGGTTTTATCATTACTACTACCACTATAGTGGGAGTTGACTCAAGGGGCTAGTAAGATGTTCTTCACTTGTAGTATAAACCTTTTTCCCAAAGACTGATCCTGTATCCAGAGTATTTTTATGAACACTGACACGACACGTCATTTAAACCCACCATTAGATCCTCAGTAGTATTCTTGCTACTAGCATTGCTTTTCTGCATGTGGAGCATTGCTGCCATAATGTTATTTCAAATCACTGGAATAAACACGTGCGCAGAATGACCAGTGTTCGGTCATCTCCCAGAGGCACCTGGTTACACAGAAAAATACGTTAAAAACCAAAGGAAAGCATTAAATGGACTGTGGATTCCAGCAGCAGGGAAGGAGAAAAAATAAAAGTTGCAGCCAAACCTGTCATTCCTGAACTTTTATTTTCTTATTCCAAAATAAGATATTCACGCTGGTTTAGTTCTAGCTAACTTTTATCAAAGGTTTGCCTCATGGCTCTTTATATGGGTTCACACACTGTTAAATGATTCAGTGCAAAGCAAATGGAAAGATTAATTTTGTGATGTGGCACCAAAAGAAACAATTTAGAGCAGGGATTAGGGATTGGACCAGCTCAGTGAAACTTCTGGAACAAGTCCATTATAACTACAGAACATTTCACAATAACCGTATCAGTGATAGCAGAAGAGACTGCCCTTTTTAGCGAAATTGAGAAAATTCATACAAACAGACTTTCTCCCCTGTCCCCCTTATTTTTCCAAAAGAAGTGAGAAGGAGAAAGGTTTTACACAACTGAAAAAATGATTTTTGGAAACAGAATAACTGGAAATTCTAAGCCAAATACTATTAATGAAACATCAGACTGTTTCAGATTGATTTTTATCTTTACACATAAGAGACAGAGCACAGCTAACTACCCAGTGGTCACAATACAGCAACTGGGGCAGGATATTTTGACAGCATGAGTATCATTCTATGTACTTCTAAATCTGGTTCATTTTCCTTGTTCTTAAAAGCCACTGTGTCAACAAGAAATCCCTGTCTCCCCTTTCTTCCAGCTTGACATTCTAAAGGATATTGTTACTTAAGCAGAAGGGAGCTGAAAAAAATAAACCATCTGAAAACGGTAATGATAATTCCTAGGTGAATTCTTTTTCACATACACATTCACAGAGAGATTTACAACTGACGGCTCCTTATGTCCTGTACCCTCCTATACAAGCAGCTGTTAAAAAAAAAAAAAAAAAAAAAAAACATGTTATCAGTCACATAACTCTACTACAGCCTTTTTCTTCCCTTCCCTTACTTCCTCCTCTCCTTTCTGCCTTCTCATACCGATCAGCTAAGATTTGTTCATTCAGATTCAGTGGTGTGGTGTGAGCCAGGAAATCTCTGTGCAAACAACCACGGTGCACCCAGGTTATGAACCTGGACATCCAGCTCTGTAGACAGTGTTTTAAATTAAAGAAAAGCTCACATAGCTCATCCTTTTTTCTTTCTGACATGTGAACACTGTGTAATACAGCCCTGATCTTAACTGTAAAAACAACATGCAAATAATTTCATTATCCTATTAGTGCCAGGATTAATTGGTCTCAGTATTGCTTGGTATGCACTATATAGTTTCTAGTCACCATTGTTTTAGCATGCCATGGGAGGATGTCACCCAAAATCATGGTTTGTCCTTTCCTTTGTGCATGAAGTCAGATTTATTCCATCTAACCTCAACAGAGGTGCCTAGAACAGGAGATGTCCTAAGCTCCAGGTACTGAGAAGACATAAGCACTCTAAACTATCATTACAGTACAGGTCCAAGAGACTAAAATCACCCTTAAGATTTTCTTAAGAGAAAAGTGATGGCCCCTCAAACTTTACACTATATTAGCAACTGTAGTAGGGAAATGCCTGAGAGTGATTGCTTCATATTTAAGTTTATTCCATTATTAAAATAAAACAAAAAGATAATACTAAAAAAAACCTTTGTAAATTAATGCCATGAATTAAAAGTCCTCCTGGTTTTTCACAGCATGCCGTCATATTTTTTAATGACTAAATTTCCGTGCCTTCACGCTGATTGCTCCTGAAACACCTGGTAAACAGGATGTAGCATATTCCATTCCCTTTTACAAGGACTTAAAGTCTGAGTAATTCAATCTTAGAGCAGAAGAATCACCCCAGTACTGCTCATTCTGTTGAAGATTAATTTTTACTAGACACTTAGAGGGCTAAGGAGTGCATTACAGTGAACACTATTGTTCAAGTTCAGCAGAATAAAATCCATCATTTCTGAGCAGGAGGAAAACGGTTTTTATTAGAGCCATTCACATAGCTCTATTATTCAGTGACAT
Organism: Pterocles gutturalis; assembly: GCF_000699245.1. Classification (NCBI taxonomy): domain Eukaryota; kingdom Metazoa; phylum Chordata; class Aves; order Pterocliformes; family Pteroclidae; genus Pterocles; species Pterocles gutturalis. The sequence continues at coordinate 15,861 of NW_010119143.1, read as the reverse complement.
ACACCATCTCTACTTACTCATTTTCCATTGTAAATTTTATCTTGTGCAAGAAGCAAAAAGTTCATTAGTTTGCTCAAAACACTTCTTAATGAGTGTGCTAATTGAGAGCGTATTAATGTATTTCACCAGGTTTATTTCTTGAGAAGGGAAAAAAAATTGTCTTCTTTTGTGTGTTTAATGCTAGCAAGACTTTGTTTAAAGGAGAGCAACTCTGGTACCCATTGTGCTCAGAAAGGTTGAAATGGTAAGAAACATATCACATAAATTTTTTGTGAAGTATATTGGAAAATTAAACTACAGTATAATAACATTTCCTCCATTTTTAATGGGTGAATAAGGGGGAGAAGGGGGCTCAGCCTTATTAGGAAACATTCTCAGTGGTGCCACAGACACTGCAGACACTAAATGCAACACATAGCAACACACTTTCTATTTCTTACCCTGATTCAGCAAGCTCTTCAAGTACTGGCCTCATCCTAAATGTCTGGGTAGTGCCACAGAAGACATAGTAAAGTATTAGAAGACACACTAAATTATCTTCCTAAAGTGGGACCTTTCATTTGGATATAAAATAGCCAAACTAATTTGACTAAGTTTGAATTTTTTAAAAGCCGTTTCCTTCTAAAGCCTTGATATTGTTATTCTAATGGTTAAATCTGTCTTTATGGACATATGCTGCAGTCTGTCCATTATTAAAAATGAAGAGCCTTGGTTTTCAGTCAGGCAAAACATACCCTCGCCCTATTACCAAGTCTTTTTAGCAAAGCAGGTTTTGAAATATCAACTTCTCTCTGAAAATCTGCTTTCAAAATAAAGTCAGAGATGCATGATGAAATATATGTTTCTTTTCACAGAGGCTGCTTGGGAAATCAGTGTTTCTTAGATCTGCAGTATGAATGGAGGGAGCTTGAACCCATAAGTGAATTACCTAAAATCTTTATGAAAATAAGGCAGAGGAAAGGGACAAAGATTCCGTTCACATAATGGAAATCATTTTAGTAAGCACAGAAACAGTGCCTCAAGCGCCCATGATTCAAGCACAGATTTCTCCACTACCCCAGTAGAAATAACTGATACTAAATTAGTTCTGACCTCAGAGGCATCTGACTTGTTCATCTGAAACATCAGAGTTTTAAACAGAACTCTCTGAACACCAAAAAATATTAAAAAAAATGTATCTCCGGATATTAGTATAGCAGCAGAAAGCAAGCTCCTAATTTCTTTCCACTCGAGGTGGACACTACGTCCACCAGGTGAAAGGGAAGCTGTTATACACTCACCTTCACCAGCATATTGTCAGAGAGTTGTCACTGTTCAGCATCCAGCTTCAGTCGCAGCAGATGATAGGGAAAGCCCCCAAGGACAAGCCTTGGAATAATGAAAGAGCTGTGGAGACAAAATGGCCCAGGGCTGTAGATTTTTAAGTTGTACCCATTTAGTTTTTAAAATCACTTTGGTTAACCTCCACTCTGTCACATTGTTTTTAAGTCAATTTTCACTTACACTTCAGCTCTAAATACTGAGAATATACATAGCAGGCCAGTGCAAGCTCTCAAGGAAAGCAGGATTCAAGGAAACACAACCACTTTGTAGGACAGGTTCATCTAGATACCTGTATGGGGAAAATACAGAACTAAAGAAAAAAAGTATATGAACAAACACCTTCCCACCCACTGATGCTATATCAACATTAGTGATTAACTGGCAATTTCCAGAGTTTCAGTGAAACACTCAGTGTTAGAGACTCATCTCTGTTTTGTGGATGAATCAGGTCTCCTAATTTTTGCAAATTTATTCTTGAAATATTATTAAGACTTTCTGACTCCACTCAGATTAGAAATAGTTTCAACAGGCCAAATTTTGATAATTTTGCTCTCTCTGAGCAATGCTCAGCAATTAATCCCATCAAAACTTGCATTCAAGTACAAAGAAAATAAGAGTAGCAAAACACATCCTATGTTCTTTGACCCTTCTAACTTTTCTTACAGCCAGCAATACAATATATGAAGATGCAAGTGTTTAAATTTTATCCCAAATTTGATAGTTTTAATCCATGACAATTTTTTTTTTTTTCAGTTTAGTGCAGAGGCTGGGACATATGTCCATTTCCTGCTAAGCTGATCTGGGAAATAGATTTCTAAATATTTTCTATTCCCCCCTGCACTCTACAACATCACACTTTCTATATTTAGAAGTTATTAGATTTATTTACCTTGCACAGCAACTCAACTCAAATGAGTGCAGAGCTGAACCTACTCTTGCAAATATCTGTTTACATATCCTGATTTCCATTTAAGTAGTGGCCAATTAAACCCTTGTAAGTAGAAGTAAGCACCCATAGCCTTTAAAATTTCCAGGTAGTCCTGCAACATATAGTAGCATTTCAGGTTATTGCTCTCTAATTAGAACTCAGAGCACAATGTCATTGTCCTTTTGACAATGAAACCTGCCTGTCACATTTGCAAACACATACATGAATTAAACATAGCACCTAAGCATAACGTTCTTGCATCTTAGAGTTGTGTCCTAGAGCTGTCCAGTCTAATGCATTATAATCATGAAAAGGAGACGCAATACATTGCTTCAGATCCTGGCTGCGTTGCAGCCGTCATGCAGAAGAATCACCCAAGCTGATGGGGATCCTCCAGTGGCATACAACTGGGAGAGAAGTTCTTGTTGGGTGGCATCCAAGGTCTCTTCATGCACTGGCAATGTCCAGCTGCCCTTGCTGCCGTTGGCATCTGCTGTAAATTAGTTAAGGCTGTTTGCCTGCAGACTGTTCTCATACACCCAAGGGTACCGGCCAGGCACTCAAACAACCACAGATCAAGGGACTGTGAGACTAGCTTGATTCCTCCTTTTTGGTTCAAATCCTCAGATGTGCTTTGTGCTTTTCAACCATGGCAGAAGCTCTGAGCCAGAAGCTCAAACTCCAGGGCAACGTCAGTGCTGTAGCAAGCCTGTGCGTGGGTGTAGGGGACTGCGGGTCAGTGGGAGAGAAAGGAAGGGGATGAGAAAAGGGAAAGGGAACAGAAACAGTGCTGAAAGGAGTGTGCGTAATGCAATGTTTTGGCGCAAACACATGCTGCTCCCTCTCCAGTGGTACGGAGGAAGCAGCTGTGGTTTTTCTGCCAGAGACAGGGAGACACACACCGTCCTCAGAGCTCCATGTCAGGCTGATTGCTGGAGTTAAACAGCATCTGCGCTGGTTTGAATAACAGCACATTGCCTCCAGGAGCTCCTGCTGGGCTGTGCACCTCAGCCCTACTTCTAAGCCAAAGCAGTGACGTTATGTGCTATCTAGCCCAGAGATGTTTTTAATCTGGTTTGATTTCTCTCAGAGGCAGGATTAGAAAGCTGGAGCTCAAGGCCCCCTGCCTTACACCGACACCATTGTACCTCAGCTCCCTCATACTGCTGTGTTGCAGGGGTTGAAGGAAACCTCTTTAGCGATGGGACAAAGGGACAGCAAAACAGAAAGCCCAGGTGCTTTTCTTTCAAAGCTATCACTTGCAGAAAAATATGATTTAGAATTGGCCTGCTGAGTTCCAGAAACAGGAAACAGTTCACATTTGCAAGTTGTTCAGCCTAGCTTTATAAAAAGTTCCCCCAGCAGAATGAACACACTTAAAATCGACTCCTCTTTTGAAAATCTAATGCTTTTCATCTGGGATGAAGCAAGCGTAGACTACTTACAGTCAAAAAACTGATATAATGCAACACATAGAGCGTGCTCTGCCGTACTCTGCAAAGTTTCATTTCTGAATGATTACAAAAGAGATGTGCAAAATCAAATGTGGAAACAGCTGTATGGATGGAATATATCCCTCGTTCTTTGGCTTAACCTCTTGCTGCTACTATTAGGATGCCCACTGGGTGTAGGATAACTCCATGGAAAATGGCATCTGTTGGAATTAATCGGTAATGCTTTAGGTGTACTCTGCTTCCCCCTCAAAAAAAACCCTAGGAATCAACATTGCTGCCTATTTCTGGATGTCTCCCATGGCCTTATTAAATGTGGCTGTGGCAGCAGAAAGAATGGCTCTCTTTAACAGCATATTGCAGCATTTTAAACAGCACAGATGTGCTGAGATTGTCAGTCATGAAATTCAGCTTGAACAAAGCAAGTCTTTGGAAGCAGAAGCAAGGGAATGATCTGGTGGATTCACTGGCGGCTTTGTTATGGCAGGGAAAGAAGATTTCTAGTAGTAACCCTAAATAAGAGGAAATTTGTGTTTGCAAATGATTTTGTAAGATCTGCTTTTGTAGAACTTGCTAGAAAAATACTTCCTCAAGAAAAGAATAAATAAAATCCTAAAGAAAATATCCTTTAGCAGCACTAGGGCAGGCAAGGAGTTAAGATCTTGCATTTAGGCAACAAGAGCATTCTTCCCTACCTGAGATAATCAATCATTTTGATTAAAATTCTGCTCCACAAACAGAGAGGATGCTACCAGCCCTGTTTCCTTAGGTCCAAAGGTTATTTTTTGCATGTTTATAGCACTCTCAAAAACAAAATCTGTGTGAAGGCTGGTGCCTCGAGCAGAGGCTGCTACAATGTCCTATGGTAGTAGTTATCATTCCTGGAGGGGAAGAAACATTTTTGCAGCAAGATGTAAACCACTTTGAAGACTGGCACTACTGAAGGTGGTCTGCCAGCTCTTTTCACAGGTCAGCTGAGGCCCAGAAAGCCTGCTGCCTGGCTAGATAGCGCACTGCCTCCTCTTTGAACCTCAGGACCAGTCCTGGTTTGACATGTGTGTAAGACTCACCCCAGAAGACCCTGTCTTGGCAGTGCCTCAGGAGGACTGTGTGGGAGCAGTGACATGTCTGAGCGCAAACAGCTTCCAATGGTATTCAGACAGTACAGCCGGGCACGCTCTCCTCCAGAGCTCTCACTTCTGAGATTTTCCATTAAGTCCCTTTCTTTTTCTGCTTCAATTTCTGTACCTGTCTGCTGCTGTTCTCCTCTTACAGGTTGTGTCCATACTCTCTCCTAAGAGCGTGTCCCCACAGCCAGGACTGGGCAGCAGCTGAGTCCAGGCCACAGGTAAAGGGTCCCACAGGATTCACAGCCACACTGCCATGCCCGTCCTTCCTCTCTCCACTCAGAGGAAAGCCAGGTGTGCATCCTGTATGGGCATGCCCATGTGCTTCAAAGGCTTTCTGGATAACCAGGAGATCAAGACCTTAGGGCTAACAAAACACACATCAAGAGGAAGGATGAGTTGAAACCACTAAGAAATACAAGCCAAATCCAAATTTATATATATGTAACCAGATGTTACAAGCCTGATGCAGTCACCAGTTCTTCAGCGTCTCAGTAAAACCATCAGGGACACTTTACCTATCAGTGGAGGAATTGTAATAACTTTTTAAAGAAGTTGGGTGTAAAGGAATCTGAACTGCTTTACCTTATATGCTTACTTTAGCCCTCACTTTTTTTGTGTAACTACCAGTTTTTAACAGCCCTGTCCCCTCCAAGGCTTTCGTGCAGGCCTTTCTCCATTTCTTTGCTGAAGGCATGTCTCCAAGGAGATTCAAACTGTAGCCTGAATCTATCTTTAATTTATGATGTTGGACCTTATTTCCCCAAAGGTAAGAGTTCAAGCATAGTGTCAACCTCATCTTCACATTTCAGATCTTGTGCAGTATATTCAGCATTTAATACAGCTCTGATAGCTGTGTATTTGGGATACGGAAATATTTCAGATGAAATCAGTGTTTACAGAAGTTCACTTTGTTACTGCATAAAATCACTCTCATTTCTCTCTGCCAAGTAATCTGTGAGGTGAGAACAGGATTGTTTACTGTACAAACGCAAAACCAAGGAGTACACAAGGAAACAACAGCAGGAGAAAATTCAGACCTGAGCATTGGTAGAAGTCACATGGTGGTAGGTAAGAAAGTAAATGAAATTTGTGATCTAAAGTAAAGGAAACACTTTTTGGTGCCTTGTAAATGCAGAAAATAAAACATCTTATGCTTGTTCCAGAGCACTTTTTCTATGTATCTGTGCAATGTGGCAACAGCTCTGCCAAAGGTTTTATTTGAGACAATGGCAGATTAGTCAGACTGTAGAGTGCTTTAGTTCTGCAGATCCCTGGAACAATTCGAAATTATTTCCAGTTCACATACACAATATGTCATGCTGTGCTGCATGTACAGAGAGGGTATTAGGCATATTCTAGGGTCTTAACTTCCTTCAATCTCCACTCTTGAGTACACCCAGATAAGTAGTCCTGCCATGAAAATATTATATCCTTAGTTACCTTTTTGCAGTTTGCAGTGGTGTCTTGTGGATTTGTAATTAATTCTAATTAAAATAATTATAATTCTAAAGCAATTCTAAGCAATATTTAAGTCATTGTTTGCAGACAGATTCTGTATGGATGGCAGATGTGAGAGATCATTTATGTGCTCAAGTCCAGATCTCAGCAGGTCAAAAGTTGAGGGAAATTTTAAAATGTCACATTAGTTATTATTCTCAGTACAGTTTTATCCTGTTTTCAAATGTAAAAATCATTTAAACACATGGCAGAAGCTTGAACTGTGAAGGACCTGTGAAGTAGTGCTGGTCTAATGAAGTTCCACACTTTCTTTTGTTATTACCTCTGTAGAGTCCATGTTCTTCACTCATCCCTTGCCCTTCAATAGATTTACTAAGTTCCAGAAGAAGGATGTGTCCTTTGGAAGATACCAGATGGTGAAGGTATTGAGTCAAACACATGGTGGAACAGAAGAGCTAATATTGTATCATCATTTATGAGAATCCAGTAAAAGCATTGACATGTGACTGTTGAACTGTCAAAGAAAAAAGCTATCAGAAGACTGTTTTAACTAGTAAACACTGCATCTTAATGAGAAGCAGCCTGCTTTCCTTCCTACTTTTAAGTTAAGAAAAACAACTGTTTTTATTGTATCAGCTTTAAGAACACATAAGCAAATAATTTTAAAATTTAGTAGAAAAAATCCCAGATGAGCTTCATTTTCAGACAGATAGGCTTTTGTTTACAAAATTGGATGGAAGCTCTGAATCAGATTTACAATGGAAGTCACATTTCAATTTAAACTATGGAATGACTACTGTTCTCTGTATTTCCTCTGCCAATACATTAAAGTGTCAACAATCTGCTCATAAGATGGTGCCAATTACATAAATATATCACGCAGTATATAAGGGAAAATTTCATTGGATTACTTTGTGAAATCCATGAAGGATATCTGTTTGCTGATATGAGTGGCTGCTTTACGGTACTTGGTGAACTTCACTTCAAACTGAAGTCTAACTGCAAAAAGAAGTTGCAGAAGATAAATTGTGTAACAAGTTCTTTGCAGCACAGGAACTACTAAAACAGTCTATTCTTACTAGGGCTCATCACTTTTGTGATCTATCCTGTAGGGGGTCAGTGCTAAAATTAAATTATACCTGCCTACCATTCTCAATCTAATCAGGCTGTGAACTGAAAAATAAAACAATTAAAATTAGAGACAGGCCAGCCTCCCACTGTTTATGATCTCATTCTATTTGTGAAGAGTAGGTGGAAATTCACCCGTGGTGAGCATTTGGTTTATGTCAATTTTTCTTGTTATTACAGCTGGGGCTTATTTTGTGAACTGTTTGCAGCTATTTCTGCTAAAAATAGGTGGATAACAATTTAAACTTTCTGGCAATATTTCAAGTCAAAGTATCATTAGTAGATAGTTATTATGCTGCATTTTATTGTAAGAGATCCTGCCATGAAGCCAATCTATACAAATATAAATAAATATGGTTAGAATTACCTTCCAATGACTCTATTGGAGGTTATTCACATTTAGTTTAGCAAAACAAGCTAAGATATTTGCAAGAAAAGCTACTAGTCAGAGGAGCACTGAGTTAAGAGACTTTCAAAAACTCCTTATCAGGTTAGACTGTGACATGTATAGAGAGAGATCAGGGATCAATTTTGCGTTTTTGCCTCAGTCCTAAATAAGAAAAACTCATAGTTCTTCCTGGGTTTCCAAGGAATATAATTTCTTTTTATCACTCCTCCCTCCCCTGCTGTGCAGCCTCATAACAAAATCATCTTCCCCAAACACATTCCCTTACAAAAAAAAAAAAAAAAAGAAAAGAAAAGAAAAGAAAAGAAAAGAAAAGAAAAGAAAAAGAAAAGGTGACAATTAGATACAAAATTCCCTGTCTTCTAATGACAGCAAGAGCTGAGATGCAAGAAGATCACATAATGGTGATTTGGTCATGCTGCTGCATGTAGTTGCCTACTTTAGCCATCACAGGGTTTACAGCTTGGCCTGTGAAAATTAAGTCAGACTCTGTTGCCATTAAATTTTTCAATAGGAACCTCAGAGTCTCAGGGAAATTACTTACACTATTTCCATGATCTCCATCTTAAACTTATGAGCTGCTAGTGTGGTTGCAGTTGTTAAAGAAGAAATATTTCATTCCTATCAGTAATCATCTTCTGTTATGGTATGTGAATTTTGAGACCACTCTGGGAAGACCAAGATCTTGTTTTGGCTGTAGCTCCCCATGGTAGAGGGATCTGTCTACAGTCACAGACAGCAACATGTTCAGGAGTACCGAGTGGCAAAATTTAACAAGGTTACTAACAACGTGTCTATTAAATACTTTGTTGTGAAGGGCTAGCTAGGCTAACAGCAGAGTCCAAAGTATATCATCAAAGAAATCAGATCCATCCTGAAGGTAAGATACGGCACTGCCTGTTAGGAACAGACCCTCTTTGGGAATTGTCTAGGAAGTGCTGACTGGCCCAAGCCAAAATGTTAACTATTAAACAGTAGAGAGAATCATCTGCCAGTGTTTGTGTCTTGTGCATTGGTCCAGTCTAGTCTGCTGTCAGAATCATAGCCAGAAAATTAGTACATATATGGCACTAGAGGTAGAGGAGTCACCCCTAAGCTCATTAGCCCCATGGAGAAACAAAGCAAATGAGTGGAGTTGGTACTATTACCATAGTACCAGTACCATAGTAATGGAGTTATATTTCTTCTTGGTTTTGGATTAATTTCTTCAGATAATATCCTGTTAAATCAACTGTAATGCCTCAGAATGATGTTCATCTAACTCATCTGACTTAGCTGTCTAGAAGATGGGGGTCTAATCTAAAATAATTGTCGAGTTTACTTTGTCTATTGATTCTTCCTTCCTAACTTAACTACCCCTTTTTAGTGTGGAAAGCGTCTCTGGATACCTGTGCCCATCCACTTTCAGATAATTAAGCGTAACTCAAATGGGAAGAGACATGGGAAAATAAATGGTTCTGAAAAGATGAGAGGGGGACAATGAAATCAGTCTGGTAGCACAACTCCAAAAGGTAGGTTGTTAGCTGTTTTTCGAGAAAGGGCCTTAAGTGTTCAAATGTTTATGTCTAAAGATCTTAAGGTTATGAATGCAGATCGAGTGTGATTAACTTAAAAGTTTAAGCAGAATGGTTTAGACATCTTGTTCTGGCAGTGTAACACATAAAGCCAAATTAGATGCCCAGGGACCTAATACATAAAATGGGGGAAATTTACCTATCCAGTTGGGAATTACAACAGCTAGCAAACTGTTGTTTACATTCGATTTGCTCCTTTAGTTAGCTGTCTGAATTGAAAAATAACACCTCTGCAAAAATAATACTCAAAATATTCTCCCAGGGCTCGCTTTCTTTTATCAGGTTCTTACACCACCCACCCTTAAACTGTGAGACCTGGGTGCCAGGATCTCAGCTACATGCACAAACCTAATACTCCTATATCCAAACAACACGTTTACTCATCCTCAGAATTCACCTAAAAGCTGAGATGCAATTAGATTAAGGAAGGATTAGGAGAACAAAAGTCTGAAGCAGACAGAGAAGCAGAGAACCAAAGATGTGAGTCAATAGGACCCAAACAGAGAAAACAGTTATCGAGGGAAATGTTGTGACTGCATGTTTTACATAAAAAAAAAAAAAAATATATATATATATACTTCCTAAGGAATCCAGCAATGAAGAGATAACAAGAGCCAAAAACTGTTAAATTGTGTGAATGGAGGAGTGTTTTCAATGTCTGTTCAGAAAGAGAAGGATCTTAGACATTTCATAAAAGCAACAGTAACAGTGGCATCGATACACAGAGAGAGGCTTTCTCATGTGCAAAGCAAGAAAGAAGGAGGGGCTAAAATGATCTACACAATTACAAAAGATATCAATGAGATTTGTTGGTGACACTGGCAGGGAACTGGCATCCAACAGGGTTTCAGGAGAAGGGTAAGGAATTTGCTTTTATTTCTACTACACTTCAAGTGAGGTTGAACATACAGAAAGTCTTACGGGAGACAAGGCGGGAAAGTCTGATGAAGGGACAGATGACAATGAAGAAATTGATATGAGAGTGACTGATGTAAAAATAGTAAATGAAATTTTGTCTTCCGCTGATCTCCTTAAGTGATATTAGTTCCTAACAAAATCCTACATCTAACAAAGGAAAAGAGAAGGGCTTGTTTTGTTCTTTTTTCACTAAGGTAGTGGAAAAGCAGCCAGAGAAGCAACTGGAAAACCAAGAGTGAACATCAAAATCCGCTACAAAAGGAAAGAACACCGAAAAGGAAAATGTGATCAGAAATGTAATGAAGATTTAGGAAGAGTGTGAGGAATGGGGAGAAAAGAGGGAGGTCAACGCAGTCACACTTAATCTTCTTTTTGAAAGAGTAATTAAGATATTGCATGGAGAAGGTGAAAGGCTAGAAATAAGAAGTGTTTTAAGAAGGTGTCAAAGACTGCAATTAAGCTAAGGACAAAGGCAGGCATGCAACTCATTTTCCTGATATTCTGGTTACAGGGAGTGGCAAGGCAATTAAATTTTTTTTATTACTATACTACCGACATAAATTTACCTTTTAAATTTAAGAAATGGCTCCATTAAATTTATTCTGCTCTTTCCACTGCAGAGCACATCATATTTACATAAATATATTCTGATGATTTAGCCAAATCTGTCATGCACAAGATATGTTAATACTCCAGTCTTTTAAAAAATTTTGTCATTGTGATGCTATGGCTTACATGTCTACAGTTGATTCATCATTTAATACTTGATAAAGTTACAAAACTGGAATTTTTACTCCTTTTACTTCAGAAAGAGACCATGTACAATTGAAAGTTACTGTACAATGTGAAAAACAGAAGGGACTTGTACCATTTGTGTCGAAATGAGATTCCAAATGATAGATGGTTTTTTTAAGAAGATGGAAAAGGCCTGAAGAATAATGTACATGTATTTCATTCTGCACATGACTGACATAAGTAAAACAAAAAATGTTCCATAATTTAAGGATGCCACAAGACGTGCCATTATGAGCAATTCACACTCATGTAAGGGGTTGCAAGAGGAACTCAACTGTTCAGCTCCATCCTGATCCTTCCAGACTTCAGTCACTGGAGATGGATTCCAACAGTCAGACATCAAGATGCAGCAGCTTTGCCTTGGATATTCTCTGCCCATTACCTGCCTGAACTCTCAGAAGTCTGGTATGAAGAGATGCAATTCTGCAAGAAACTAAAGCAAAACAAAACAACCCCACCCCCAAAATTAAAATACCACCCCACTAATTTCAGACTGACATTAAACTTTAACAACTCCCACATACTCCTTGTCTTAAATTTTCAACAGCTGAATGATCATCCCTCCAGGAATATTGCATCTTATCACTCTGTTTTGTCAAAATGAAGTCTCCTAGGTTAATGCCTTTTTATATCTTTTCCTTTGCTTTCTGCAAGCTCCTGTCATTAATGACTTTTTAACTCTTGACAAACCTGATAAGTAAGTTACTTTTAAGGAACTGCAAATCTGCATGTAGCTATTTGGCAACAGCAAGTAGTATTTATTTGTTAGAGAGCAAAATAATGGTCAATGAATTCCACTGCCACTGGCAGTCAAAACTTTTCTAATACGCCTCTATTTCTGCATTAGTTTAGGGTGAAACACAACCAAATCTCTTCCAGACAAAAGGCGCTTCTGTCAGCGGACTGTTTCACTGAGATAAGAATAAAGGAAAAATAAGTCTTTATGCTTTTAGCACAGATTGTTTACCTTGTGATAGATGTAGGCAAGTCTATCATTGGGGAAAGCTGCATTTCAGTTGACATGATTGAAAAGTATATTAAATCTTTTTTTCTTTTTAAGAAAACTATGACCAGAATTAACTCTTTCTGTTAAATCCTGTTTTAATGTGTTGTCTTGCCTTTCTCTGTTGTTTTGTTTGGTTGTTTTTTTAATAAAACCAAACATTTCTGTAACTGGGAAATGCAGTCTCTGCTACCAGCCCAGTATCAGATTTTAGCAATTACACAGTCATTTCTCTTCACTGGCAGTTAAAGTCACAGGGCATAGCTGCCATTTACTTTATTGAGACAAGGATTTGAACTACTTTGTCTGGACTGATCCAGCCTGGAGAGACTTCTGTGTTGTCTCTGTTTGCAACCAAAGTAATACCACACTTCCATCCAAAGGAGGCCAGCACTCCTCTAGAGAGCCTGTTGTTCCTAAGCACAAGCAGTCTGTTCTGCACCATTTCTGTAGAAAATAAGAATAATCCATGCTTGAAAGGTCATGAAGCTCTTAGACTTCCAAATTCAGAGATCTCAGACTTAAAGTTTAATACTGAATCCTGCAAACATACTTGAAATTTTACATACATGTGTTCTGTTGGCTTCAGGGGTACTACTGTTCTTAAGCAGATGAATTGCCCAATTAGGGTTTAAAGAGATGATGCAGAGAAGTTGAAAAATTTGGGAAGCTGAAAGGAAGCATAGGTTCTGAGTAAAATGTGTTAAGTACATAGCTGTCCATTCACTTATTTTACTGAATGAGGACACACGAATGTGTAAATGCTGACTAAAATATGTCACTGCATTATCCAGCTCCAGTGACCAGCCTGACACTTCTAACTGCTAGGAAGGGCAGTTTCAGGAAAAATACAATTCACCCTCTGTATATCTTGATCAATAACGCTCACAAGGTGTGGATGCCTCAGAGACTCTGAAGCTTTCAATCTCTACCACGTCCCTCTTGAGTTTTCTTATGGATGTAGAACTAAGCAGATGGCACGTTCCCAACATCTAGGCTAATCCTGCTGCTTAATTTCCAATCTTTGCTCAAACATAGTACTAAAATTCTCCCGATAAACTGTAAGAGAATTTTAAAATAACAGGGCAACAGATTTTCATAGCCCATTGCAGTATTATTATTGCTGCTCCTGTTTCCTTGAAAACATCAGGCTGACATACACGTCAGTCATGAAAATATTGAGGTCAAGTAGTAAGAGTTTGGTGGAGCTGCAAGGAAAAAATAACCTAGTGTTTTAAAAAGTATACCAGGTAACATGATTATAGGCCATACCACCTGAATTTTATATAAAGTTTATATTTCTCTTTGGTTTCACAGAAGAAATAAATATCAAACTGGAACACCTTTAAGGAAATTCCTGCCTCTTATAGGACATTTGACAAAGCCTGGATTAGCGGAGCTAGGAGCCTATCCAGTGATTTACAACTACAGCTATAGTACAGACAACAGAAGAAAGAAGAACATTTGCATCAAAGCCTTTATTATCAGACTAATAGCAAGACTGGAAGTTTTTGGTAATAGGAGGATTTTTCTCTCTGTCTGCAGGCAAAACCAGTATTACAATTTGGAGAGCACTTTGCAAAGTCAACACACAAAGTCAATTCAGCTTTATATTCTCAAGCTCTATGTAAAGTACACATTCAGTAAGGCAAAACTTCCACTGATTTTGCAGATAGTTTTTCTATGCTGTACTGGAATATACTAATATTCCACTGTGCTATACTAATTATTTGGATATTAAATTATCATACTACTAAGTACTAGCATGAGCTACTATATCATTAGACTAGTTTTGTGGCTCTCTCACACTGCTGTACTACAGAGTGATTCATTTTCATATGGATTTGATATTGTGTCATATTTAATACAACTTAGTGCATTGCAGTTCACTTAAAATAGGTTTATCATCATTCAGAATGAAAGTGGGGCAGTTTGTCACTGAGGTTTCTTGTATGTCTGTGGGCTGCAGCAGAATAAATGAACAAGATGGTTCTTCCAGTATCTTGAAGCTGCCCATATTGTGGTGTGTATGTTGCACAGTATATATATTTCTTCTGCAGAACATGGGCCAGATAAATTCCTGTCTCTAATAAAATATCTGGTCCCTATGCAAAGTATTTCCTAATGATGGAAGAGCAAGCTTCTCCGTATAGAGAAAATATTGGCTTACCAATCAACCATCTGGTGTACAGTGGGAATGGTCTGAGTAGCTTTCTCAGTTGGAACATTTGGAAAATGAATATACTGTTGCTACAGCTCAGACTGTTGGCCATGATGTTTGTGATAATGTTGTTGATTTACCAGATGTCCTGCAAATTCCTGGTGTGGTAGTATTTCCTGCTCCTACTGAAGTCTTCATTATGTGGTGGGTTTATGATTGCAGTCATTTCTCACAGAGTAGGAGGGAGCTGGGAACTGTGTCCAAGCACAGCATGGAATCCATCGGCCACTCGCCATTCAGTTTGGAAATCAAAATCTATACCAACATGTTGCTTCTAGATCTCTAAAAATTACATGGGAATACATGTAAAGACTTGACTAATACCACTGGCATAGTTTGCCATTTTTCAAAATCACACAGTGTCCAATGCAGATGATTATACATCTGTCCTTATCTAAGCATGCCCAGCCCTTTTTCCTACTTTCCGACTAGCAGGCAGGAATACAAATGGGAGCACTAAATGCTGTGCTCATTCATTATGCTCACAAAGTGTATCTGAGGTTTGAATAAGTATGCTTCACCACTTTGCTCCTCTTCTGTTACAGTAGATTAATGAAGATAATACATGATGTACAGCTGAGCACCTAGGTTTTGACTTCAGAAATTAACTCATCTCTTTTACTTTCAAAATGAATAAGCACATGTGCTGCTTTCTCTTTTACTCTTCATGTTGTCAATTCATAGCTGAGCCAAACGAGTACCCTTAGAGCACAAATGTGATGGAGACCAAGGCACATATACACAGAAATAAGTGTATTTCACAACACTAGCAAATGCATCAGTCTATTTTTATCCAGATCCTGACATGCTCACCATTCTTGTCTTTGTGGTATGGTCATCATTCAGTCAGCACACTTCAGACATAATGTTACGTTACAGGCCTGAAATAAAAATGGTTGTCACTGGTTGAGAAAAAGTCAGAAAATTCACAAAACTGTAAAAATTACAGGTTGGTTCTGGAATAAAAAAAATAAACAAGAAATATAAACAAGTATGGAAAATACATAAACACCATTTACAGATTTAAGAAGTAGAAAACATTTTGTTCATCCTTCACTTTATTTTTATTTCAGTATGAATGTTTACAAGTTAAATTACTAATTTTAATTCAAGAAAGTTATATTGCCTAAGCAGTGAGAACCTGAACTACCTAATTAATATCTAAAAGATGAACTTACCTTTGTCATGTGTGTCCCAAGGTATACAGCACAGCTTGGCTGAGTATCAGAATAAGCATTAATATCTGGTAGCAGTATGTAAGGAGCCAGTGAACTGCAGCAGTGAAATTTGGTTCAAGCATCGTAGTCCTCTGCACGCTACAGAATTGCATTCCATGACGAGTGGAAGTAAGTCAGGTTTTAGCAGATATTGGTGGGAATTCAAAAAGAAAATATCAATATGTCAGTGATTAGGTGGATCCAATGTCCACAAAATCTGATATTGGAGGCTTAATATTCCAGACTAACTATAGCACAGCATCAATAACAAATCTGCCTCACATCTGAATGCTTTTTTTACAAGTAGGG
>NW_010119142.1:0-24816 GCF_000699245.1 Pterocles gutturalis | reverse complement strand
CCAAACCATCCTGTGATTCTATGAAAGCCCTGGTTTGGGATCCCAGAGATCATGGCTGAATCCCAGGTCTACCATCTGGGACCTAAAGCAACCTGCTGGGGCCACATTCTGCAAACATCAGCTGCAGAGGAGTAACGTAACAATGGGATGCACAGGGCTCTTCTGCCTTGCTAGGGCTTGGTCAAACCAAGCCCAAACTCACTCCACCACCTCCAGGGTGTGTCCCCAAATGTCCAAGGTTAGGAGGGTTAATCTGAAGCCCGGAAATTTTTGGAGAGGCTGAGCACAAACCTAAGAGTGCATGCACCTGGATAGACTAGGTACAAGAAGGGTCAAGAGGGGTACTCCTCCACCTGCAAGCTCTTTGTTTTCCTTATGCACAGTGTGGAAAACAGATCATGCTATGGCAGCGTTGCCCGTTGAGCAGAAGGCATGTGTGTCATGTTCAAGCTTTCACCTGTCTTTACCTCTTACTGAAGACACATCTCCACCATCCTGCTGCAGAAAAAACAACCACCACCCCAACAACAACAACAAAAAAAACGCCCCCAAACCAACAAAACAAAACAAAAAACCCAACAACAACAAGCCAAACCCTATTACTATTTTTCACCTTGCCTCTTTTGGGCTGTATTGTTGTTTCCTCCATGCCCAATGTTGTGGGGTCCTGAACCTTGCTGCACCCTCACCATAGAGTCCTGCAGACCCTCATCCTTATCCTATCAGTTCACCCTGAAGAGTCTTTTCTGTAGCATTGCACCTCCCCTTCCTCCTTTGCCATCCAGACCTCATGGCATCGGGACAAATGGGGATAAAGTGCTGGTGATCACAACATCTGCAGGGGATGGAACGTGGTTCAGGAGGCTGAAGATGATTGAAATAGGAAGATCTCTTCTGACCATGTAGGGACTAGGGACAGGGAGAAAACTGGGGACAGGTGCTCTTTTCAGAGGGAGTTGCAATGCTGAGTCCATCTCTTATGAGAGCAGCGAGGTGGGACAGGTGCCTCCACGGTGGATATTTCTCTGCCTGTCCCACTTCTTGTCCATCTCTCCATCCCACCACTGCCTGAAATGCTTGAGTTTGCTCTGGGTGACTCCTGATTTCTTAGCAGAGGGAAATGAGAAGAAGGTGCTGGTGTGTTCTCCCCTCCCAAGCAGGGTGCTCGGAGGCTGCAGAGCTGTAGATGCTCTCAGGACCTCAGCCAGAGCCCCCCTGCAGCTCCCACTTCTTGCACCAGGATGGAGACACATACTGCACTTAGAGCTCTACAGACCAAGATCTGTAGATCCTTCTCTCCAGCCTTTCATTAGGGCCAAACAACATCATAGTCCCACGAGCTATGGTCTTTCCCCGAGTCATACCTGCCAGCAAGGCACCCCATAAGTATCGCTTGTGATGGCAAATTAAATGCATTCAAAAGTCACAATGACCCTTGTGCCTGGCCTTTCCAGTAGCAATTATTTTCTGAGACATCCCAAATCCTGATAAGATCATGCAGAGAGTTTCTCTTATAATTTGGACTTGCAGGATGGGAGGTGCTCAGCTGCTCGACAGACCATGGGTTGGCCTGGGGCCACAAGACTTCAGGGAAAAGTGGAAGGTTGTTCTGCTAATTCACATTATTAACCAGATCTGGTGGTCCCTGCTGGAGACCAAACTAACTGAGACCCTGAGTCGTCAAAATAGACAGAGACAAATAGACCTGAGAGGGGAAAGCCAAGCGAGATGTTTTTGCAAATTTTTTTTTTTTTTTTTTTTTTTTTGGTGGGGAGGTGGAAGTAGTGCAGTCAGAAAAACAGCACATAGTCCTGACTGAGCATTGTTTATATCCATAGCTACTGAAAAAGAAGGTTTTGATTCTGTTTTCTTTTTTTTTTTCTCCTTAATTTTCCTAGAAGCAGACTAGAATATCCAACTTTTCTAATAGAGACAAAAAAAACCCTCCTCAGTTTTCTGGCAACGGAAAAGGTCTTATCTGCAATTTTGTCAATTAAAAACAATTTTCAAGACAAAAGAGTGGTGATTGGATCTGATCAGACATTGCTACACAGAACAGAGGGGCTTTTATTTTACAAATGGCAATGAGCACATTATACAATTTTTTTATTCATAAAAAAATAATCTTACCATTAAAAAAATGAATTACCAGAAATAAAACCCAAACAAATTACTCCTTTTTGGAGAAGCCTCACCATTTGATGCACAACAGTTTTCTTTTGACTGTTTTTGCATTTTGGACTCATAATCTGGCCAGTGAGAGGGGCTCGCAGAGAAGAAGAAGGATATGAAGCATTTGTATTTGATGCAAAAGTTGTGGGGAGCAGCATGTGAGACAGCTCTATGGTTTGGGTCAGCTCAGCAAACCGAAATGACACCCTTCCACCACCTCCAAACAGGTAATTTGCGGCCATCGCTGCTTTGCAAAAAGGTTTTGACATTTCAGCTTTCCTTTCTGATTCCAAATGGTGACATTTCCCGCAGGGGACAAATTCACTTACCCTTTGACAGAATAATCAGAGCCAACCTTTCCTTACACCTTCTCACCAGGTGGTAGGTGGGAACCAGTGCACACCCCATTCACACCAACAAGGACAGGTCACCAAGGCAGGATGGGACATTTTGATGGGCCACAGGCTTCATGTTGGCATTGCCATTTGCCTCCTCAACCTGTTCGTTGATAGGCATTTGGTTGTGGTGTGGAGTCACCCACATTGGAGTCCTCAGCTTGTGCAAGTTGCCCAAAGAAGCTGTGGATGCCCCATCCCTGGAGGGGTTCAAGGCCAGGCTGGATGAGGCTTTGGGCAACCTGGGCTAGTGGGAGGTGTCCCTGCCCATGGCAGGGGGTTGGAACCAGATGATCTTTAAGGTCCCTTCCAACCCAAACCATTCTGTGATTCTATGACTTGGGTGGAGTGGGCATGGGGACACCAGGAGATGGAAGGAGAGTGGGGACAAAGGGACCAACAGACAGCTTGCATGTCCTAGACTCTTTGTGAGGGCAGAGATGTGCAGGGCTGGTGTGAACACCAACATGGTCTGAGCCACGAGCACTCCCATCTCTTCCCACCCTTCATGGTCTGACCTTTCTGCCACCACCAGTGGTCTCCTTGTCCAGGCATGTTGGATAGATACAACCAAGAAGAAAGTTCAGGAGAAGAGTAAAGAGGAAAAAAGGGAACTTTCAGGGAAATCCTATTTAGATCTCAATTTGAAGACCCTGAAAAGCCCAGATGGTCCCAGCCATCCTGGAGCAAGACGGCAAGAGGCAATTACTTTCCGTTTCTTCAATCTCTTAATCTCCAAGGGGAAATCTTAGATTTCCCAGCCCAGCAAGAGCCCATGGTGAGGCAGGCTGCACTTGCAGGTTACTGGCAAGGGTCAAACTGAAGAGACTCCCCCATTCCCAGCTCAGCACAGACTAACAAACTGGGAATCTGAAATCTTGGGGGTAGGGGGTGTAGGCAGATCTCCTTGACCTCAAGTGAAAGAGGCATTTCCTCTAAAATGAAATAACAGAAATGATGGCTGTTCCTCAAAGCCTTTGGTCCTGTACTACACCAGCATTTGTGTCCTGGGCAAAGCTGGAGCAGGCTGCAGAGCCTGGAAGGTGACAGGGAGACTTCTGGCATCACCACATCTCTTGGGTTTTCCTCCCTCTACACAAAGCCAGGCAGCTTCTGGCAGACGGTCACGATCCCCAAATGAGCAGGGGCTGATGTCCTACCAGTATCCCCAGCTCACCTTCCCAGCATCATCCAAGACTCTCTGTCCCTGCTTTGCCCAAAGTCCTTGCTCAAAGGGGTGTCTACTCAAAGACCAGCCAGGTAGATCAGCGATGCCTTTTGGAAGATGGTCAGCAGAGGGAGCTCAGTGGAAGCCAAGTGCAAACCCTCGTAATGGCATTTTCAGCCAGGGCTGGGGACAGGAGTCCAGGAAAGGGACTGCAGGACATAGAGATGCACGACTCTGGGAGGCTCTGGAGATTCGAGCTGTCTGTCTGCGATGGTCTGAATCAGTCTCGTTAGTCTGGTCCCTCTTCCGTGATGAGAAGCAATATGACAGCTTCATTTTTTATTAGGGATAAGTTTTTGTTTTCCCAGTTGGAAAGAAGGATGAGACAGGAGCAGAGCAATTAAAGGGGTCTGGGGATGTAACAAGAGGTTTCTTTAAGCCAAAGTCTGACCAACGTGTAGAGTCAGCTCTGCGTCTCCTAAAATCACTTTATCACAAGG
The DNA here is from genome assembly GCF_000699245.1 of Pterocles gutturalis. NCBI lineage: Eukaryota > Metazoa > Chordata > Aves > Pterocliformes > Pteroclidae > Pterocles > Pterocles gutturalis. The sequence continues at coordinate 20,581 of NW_010119142.1, read as the reverse complement.
CGGGAGCAAGGCTGGGGAAGGAGGGAGCAACTGAAATTTGCCTTTCCCTCTGCTGGAGCCAAAGTAATTTTCTGGCTGGAGTCAAGAAAAGGAAGGAGATTCAGTCCCACTCGCATGTAAAGTTTAAGGTTAGTTTTAGCAATGTTTTGACATTTCCAGGTTCCCTGGGGGTCCTAAGAATAGGAATGCCATAAATGTCGAGAAGCAGACCTAATTGACCTTAAACTTTATGTGGCAAATAGCCATCCCTCCCTGTCTACTCTTTCTAGCCTCCAGGTTGCCCTACATCCCTGCCAGAGGATAGCTGAAATTTAGCTCTCCCTGGCATCAAGAAGTTAAATTTTATCCACTGCTCAGGATACTCCATTCAGGACAGAAAGGCAGGAGATGCTACAGGGAAAGAGGGACAAATCTGAGCTGAGATCTCGCACGGGATTATTCCTGGGAAACCTGTCCTGGCAGTAAGTGTAGGGGAAGTTTCGCCAGAAAATTCATATACATCCGAGGAAGGAGTTAGATCCTTGTTTACATTTTGGGCTCTAAACACAAACAGCTTCATCTCCCTGAAAAAAACTGCTCTTTGGCCATCAAAGATGAGTGTGGACAAAGAGGAGGGAAAGGCCTGGGGAACGGAAAGCAATGGGTTTTTTTAACTGATGGTATTTGGGGACCCAGAAGTCTGTGGCTTCTTTCAAAGAGAGATTGGGAAAGGTAACTCAAGAAAGGTGAAATTCACTTTTTGGAGCTTTGCACCTTCCCAGGGCAATTTTTCATGGACCATGCATCACAAAAAGTTTTGGACCACTAACCAAAGCTCAACCCCACCCCTGTGCTTTTCAATGTCCCAGCAAGGACAGACCTAGGGCGAAGGACCAGAATTCCCCTCTGTCCTTAGGCTGCACTTCAGGGAGGGAAACGCCGCCCTGCCAAAGCTCTTCCCCTGATTCCTCCTGCCCCTCTGCCACCGACCCTGTCCCTTCGCCAAACAGAGTGAGGATGCTAATTACTCTGCCTGCTAATCTATTCTAATGCATGGTAATAGAAGCCGAGTTTCTGCCCTGATAACTCTCCCGGCTTACGCTGCGGAACGGCAACCTCCCCGCCCGCCCGTTATCTCTGTCCCCAGGTGGGCTCCTCCCTCTATCGCACCAACTGAAGAAGCCCACCCCCCGAGCCCCGCAGGGTGTGGGTGTAAGGGATTTACTCCTCCATCTCCCCGCCTTACAAAGCCAGACACTCCACAAACAGCATCTCCCCCCTGCCTTGGGGGGATTTCATGGCCGTTTTCCTTCTCCTCGCCCCCCTTTCCCAAGTTTCCAGAGATGCAGATTGTCATGTCCATGCTAATCTTGCCTGGAGGGCTGTGGGTTGGTCCATCAAACACAACCTGCTCCACTGCCCATGAACAAAGGTTCAGAGGTGGCCCAAAGACCACACCAGTTCACGCACTGGTGGGGTGCAGCCAGGGACAAGCGATTGGTGTGTACACATGTGTGCGCCTCTGTAGGCAGATCCCCGATGAGCATTTTGATGGCTCATTCATGCCTGAGATGAACAGGGGCATTTCACATGCAAATCCCTGGAAATGTGGAGCCTTTGTCCAATGAAGAATTGGAAATTGTTTGCTGGCACAAGGGGGAGGAGAGTGTGGAAATGAAGGAGGGGGTCTGTGGATGGTGGTGTAGAAATACATCCCTCAGCCAGTCCTGCTCAGCATTACAGAAAGTCTCTGGTCCTCCCATGACAGTCACTGTGTTCAGAGAGACCTCAAAAAGCCACAACAAGCTCTGCAGCATCTTATCAACCTCTGGGATTGAACAACTTTGGGGGGAGGACTTGGCACCAGGTGTGTCCCAGCCTCAGGGTGCAGGTGATGGTGGCATTTCAGCCTGGGCAACTCTACTTTCATTGTTTTCAGCTTCCAGCAAGACCCATGCCATGAAGCTAGGCTGCCCTGATGACTTTGTTGATTCCCACCTGATGCTGTAAATTCACCTGAAGCAGTGACTAGCAGCAATTGTGCTGGAAATGCACAGGTCCCTGGAAGAAACCTATTCCCTGCTGAAAAAAGCCAACACGAATGTTTGACATATGGGAAGATAGGTAGCACCTGCCTTCATCCACTGACCATTCCCAACCTCCTGTAAGGCTCAAAGACACAAGGAAAGGACATCGCTGAAGCTGCAGGGTCTCTGCTATGCTGTCCCTTAAATCACAACCCTGTGATTGCAGGCAGAACTCAAGCCAAAGGCACACATATGAACTGCAGTCAGTCCAGAGCACTGAGGTGGTGCACAAGAAAAAAATCACAGGAATCCACCTGGAAACACCTTTTGCCATATGTCCACAAAAGACTGGGCTTCAAATAAAGATGGTAAAGCCCCTGAAGATTCAGCTGAAGGCTACCTGAGTAATACAAGCTTCTGTCTCTGAGGAGGCAGGAAAATAACTTTCCCAGGACTGAATTCACTTACAGTCATTTTAAAGAAAATTAAAAAAGAAGAAAGCAAGAGAAAGGGAACAAGGTTGCTAGATAAGGCAAGTAATTAATGAACAAAATTACTTTTCCCAGAGAGCATCCTATCATGGTGCTTCCTATTCATGCTAATAATATTTGTGAGTGTCTTCCCCAGAACCTGGGCAGATAACACCTACGCTCTCCTGCACTCCTACATGCTCTCCTCTGCAAGGGCTGATGCAAATAATTTGTTCAAAGGGACTGAAGCTCTTTGTTCATGGCCTGATTCAGATGCCTGGGAACATAATTCCTGAATTCTTCATGGGAGCTTCTCTCTCTAATAAATGTTTGGTCTTTTCCCTATCACAATGGCCCAAATGCCAAGTATCTGTTGGTGAAGACAATGGGAGGTGCCCAGGCCTCTAGAAAAATAAAATTTGGAGTGGAGGTGGGAGGGTGAGCGAGTGGCTGTGTGGTATTGGAGCTGCTGGCTGGGTCAAACCATGACAACATGTCTAGGTTACATGGTTATGTTGTGAAGGTAAAAGGGCACACTTGGCAATAGGATGAAGTGTGTTAAGCCCCACTTAAATGATCTTGTTCCAACCTGCACAACTTGCTGAGGGAAAGCAGAAGTTGGACCATCATCTAGTGGGACAGGCTGTAGCCTGCTCATCCTCAATCATCACTGACCCACAAAGACAAGAAAAACCTTCATCACTAAGACACAATGTGGGTCTGGCCTCTATTTGTGCAAAGAGCTGCCGAGCTCAGGATGCCTCTGCTCCTGACAATGCAGATGTCTCAGCGTCGGAGGATTCTTGGACCAGCATTTATCTCAGACTGCAGATGTGTCCTCAGAAGCATGGGCAGGTTGGCAGAGCCAGGCGACAAAAGGCGCTTGGTGCAGGCTCCGACCCACCCCTTCCCCTGCCATAGCCATCCCCATAGCCTGGGGTGTTAAGCATCATTTGAATCTGGTGCAGCGCATGAGGTGAAGGTGTTATTATTCAAGCCACTGGTTCCAATGAGATTATCCAGTCTAATGGAGCAGCCTGTATGGACCTCCTCTAAGCCTGAATTTTCACTGTCAGAGAATCCCCAGTCAAGTGGAAAATTAGGAAAAGGGAAGAGGGGGCTGCAGAGGGGAAAAGGGAGGGGATGATTAAGTTCTCTAGAAATTAATTCATAACTAGAGAAATGGAAATAATAACTCCCCAAGCCGATGGACAATCCCCAGCAAACACATTTCAATTTGGAAGCCAGCTTTGCTGCCGTTGCATCGTTTGCTTTCTGGCTCATGCAGCTTCATAGATTTAATTTTCTACCCAAGGTGTTAACTTTGTCCTTAGATTATGGGTCCTGCTTTCTCCCTGCCAAGGCTCGAGCAGCTCAGAGCCCCCTCACTACCCCTGGCTGCCCAACCTGAGCAGTGGCTGGAAGTGAGGGTAGAGCTGGAGCAATGCACTGGGGAAGAGACAGGAGGAAAGGAAGGGGTAAAAAAGGAAGGAAGTACCTCACTTTTTAGTCCTCTTTAGATTTTGTGGGTTTTGGTTTTGTTTTTTTTTCTTTCCCAGGAATGGATCCCAATAATCAAAAGGTTTAGAAGCTCTTGTGAAAAGCACACATGCATGCTCGGTACAGTTCACAGCCAACACCAGCCTGTTTCACCCTGAGAGCAAAACACAGAATCACAAAATCACAGAATCATAGAATGGTTTGGGTTGGACCCTATATGGACTCTGGTATATTGTGATCCCACACATTGTCCAAGGGCAAGACAGGACTTGGTCAAAGCCGCAATAAGCAGTTTGTTGGATGAAACAGCTTCTAAACACAGCTAGATATTCAGTTCAAGGACAGCAGGGTCCATCTCTGTGGCATTCACAGAATCATAGAATGGTTTGGGTTGGAAGGGACCTTAAAGATCATCCAGTTCCACCCCCTGCCACGGGCAGGGACACCTCCCACTAGCCCAGGTTGCCCAAAGCCTCATCCAGCCTGGCCTTGAACCCCTCCAGGGATGGGGCATCCACAGCTTCTCTGGGCACCCTGGGCCACTGCCTCACCACCCTCACAGGAAAGAATTCGATCCTAGTATCTAGTCTAAATCTCCCCTCTTTCACCTTAAAACCGCTACCCCTCATCCTATGGCTACAGTCCCATTATTTAATAGCAGTGCCGTATGCAGCCTCTTTGTCCCCAGTTGTGAGAGATATCCCAGTACAGGCTCATAAATGGTGTCCTGTGTCCTGACTCTCAACAAACCATATCCTCAGCTGTCAAAAGCCAGACCTGTCGCTCAACAAGTGGGTGGACTTTGGAAATGGAAAAATAGCAATTGGGCCTGAGATGCCAGGACCCTGGATTGAACTGCACACCAGTTAATGAACAAAGAGTTTGGGACACGCAGGCTGAATTGCAGCAGGGGACAGCTGATCCCCAGCCGTGAGGGGTTCCTGAGCACAGAGCTCTGCTCAGTTGCTTGGCAGGGTTTGCACACACAGTCGCCCCGAGATGGCCTGGAAATGGGGCTGCAGAGAGTTAACGATTGTTTACCTGATTCCCCAGTGCAGCTCGGTGAAATGTTACTGCTTCCCAGAGGCACGAAATATAATTTTGCCTTAAAGGTTAATGGTATTCTATTCACCGAGGAAACAAACCAGTGCTTGAAAAGCTCTTTCATTAGGATCCCAGCCTGCTGCACTTCAGATGGTACCCAGGGCTCTGACCACCAAGGGGAGCTGGCCAAAGCTTGTTCTCCCTGTCCTCCCACCTCCACGGCCAGCACCAGCAGCTCTGTTTGCATGAGCCATCTCTTCCCAGGGATTCAGAAGTTTCTAGCACTGAATTTAAATTAAAGGCACTACCTTGAGCAAGAGTGACTCATGAAATACAAGTTATGTTTCCCTGTGCTTTCTGGGGATTTATTGTCCTTACTACCAATAAATCATAAAATCCCAGAATGGTTTGGGTTGGAAGGGACCTTCAAGATCATTGAGTTCCACCCCCCTGCCATGGGCAGGGACACCTCCCACTAGCCCAGGTTGCCCAAAGCCTCATCCAGCCTGGCCTTGAACCCCTCCAGGGATGGGCCACTGCCTCACCACCCTCACAGGAAAAAATTCCTTCTTAATATCTAGTCTAGATCTACCCTCTTCCAGCTTAAATCCATTACCTCTCGTCCTATCGCTACAAATGCACCAAAATTGAGAAAAAGAGCGAGCAATCCTTGTCACAGGGGAGAATGCCAAATCCCTCAGCAACCAGAGGTCTCCCAGGAAGACTGCCCTGAACAAGGCCACTTCTCGCTGAGTTGCTGACCCTCTCCAAGTACACCATCAGCAGCATTCGGGGGTACCGTGTCCTCCTTTTGCAGAGCGGAGGATGCTCCCACAGCTGTCAGGCAGCTGGTGACAGGGAAGATGCTTCGGTGAGGAAGCTGTGACCTTTATGTGTTTTAACCCTCTCCCAGAAGAAGAGGATGCTGGAAAACAAGGCTGCTCTGAGTTTATGCCTAAGTATGCCAGATGCTATCATCCACTTACTTTCTGCAACCACAGTGGCTTTAGGTTGGCCCTAGACTGGCTGATTGGAAAGTGTCTGAGCAGACAAGACACGGTCTAGGTCCTTCTTGGTGTTAGTGGTATCTCACAATGTCTGTGAAGCCTGTTTCAGGATGAGTTCTGGTCCCTGGCTGGATCAGATGGTGCTGTGCATGGGCTTGTTCACATTCCATCTGCCCAGGCTGCCTCTGTGTGTGAACTGGGACTGACACTGGGATGCTCAGGGATGATGAGATCTTGATGTATCTCAGTTTCTTCCAAACAAATCCTAGCAGGTCAGCTGTGGAGACATCAGGCTGAGCTGAGCAGATTTGAGATTGTGTTTAATTGCCAGTGTGTGAATCTGAAGCACGCAGAAGACTCACAGATCACCTGCTTCAGTCTTGCTCCTGTTTCTTCCTGTACGCTGACTCCCAAAGGCCTGGCCTGGACTTAGCATCAGTCATGAAACAGTCTTGACGGTCGCCCTTTGCCCAACTGTTAGCAGCGGACATAAAGGCAGAATAGTCACTGAGACAAATATAAAATTCAGGGCTCTTCTCAAAGCTCTGTGTCTCCTAGACCGACACAAGGTGCAATGCCAGCACGGTGTCTCCTGAGCCTCCCAGTGGATCCATCACCTCCCCAGCAGCTCAGGAAAGGATGTGAGCCACAAAAGGCAGCAGAAAGCTAATCCCTTTGCTATAGAAAGCAGCCAATAATATGCAGGACATTTCCTATTAACCACCGCACATCTAGACAATTACTCTGATTGATTCCAATCAGGTTTTACACCGCGCTTTATCCATCAGCACAAAGCTTCGCTGCCTGTTAATATCATGGGGCAAACCATTCTTAATGGAGACTGCCAAACAGCATAGCGTCAGCATCAGCAGTCACAAGAATTGATGAAGCAGAAGCAGCGTTAGGATGGCTGGGGTTTGCAATCTCTGTATGGCAAGTGCAATAAAAAAATCTATTAGAGCATCCACACAACAGGAAACTCACCAATAACTCTCCCTGTGCTCTGAAAAAAATTCTAATCTGATGGAAAGGGCTGAAGAGATACCATGATATATGTCTTCTACAACCAGGATTATTATTAATGAATGACACCAATGTGATGGATGGATAGGTGGACAGTTGGATGGATAGATAGACAGACAGATCAGCTAGATAAATAGATCTAGACAGATGGACAGACAGGCAGAAGATCTGGATCATTCCCTGCCTGTCTTTTAGCTGGGACTGGGAACTTTTCCCCACTGTCAACTCAAGCAAGAAGGCTGTCATCTTTGTGGTTGCCTTTTTTTTTAAAATGTTTGCAATAGGCATAGTAATGTGAGAAACAGAGATCTCCATGAAATTTCGAGATATTAACCGTTACCTTCTCAAGATGGGGATGAATTTTTTTTTTGCCTCTGTCCCCTCACCTGATGCAAAAAAGTCACCATGCAACAGAGAAGAAGGGTGCACAAGGAGTATGCTGTGAGCCAGAAGCAGCAAGAACGACTGAACTAGGAACAGCCATAAAGAGGCTGCAACACCAGATAGAGCACTGGTGTATGAAGGAAAGAGAGATCAGTATGGAGAAGAAATCATCCACACCTGAAGATAGTAAATGTGTGAAGTGTGAGCACATACACACAGAGAATGTACAGACAGATATCTATCTAGCTATCTAGAGAGAAGAGAAGAGAAACGAAGAGAAAGAAGAGCAGAGAATAGGAGAATGCTCAACCCCCAGCACTGAAACAAGGCTCCACGAAAGAGGGTGAGAAAGGAAAGTCCCCATGGGGGACTCTGCAGGGTGAGAGAAACTGGGACTTTCTTCCGAGGAAGGGAACGGCCAAACTGTTCCAACAACCACTGCTGAAGACACTAGAGCTCAACCTCAATGAACACAGCCACTATCTCTCCCCATGAAACCAGCAAATGAATGACACAATAGGTCCAGCCCAAAAGTTTTGGCAGTAAGTGACAGCATGGGCACCTCTTACTTATTCCATCAAAAAAATCTGAAATTGGGACATGTGTCCCAAGTCACTCCCTCTGCTCTGTGTATGACATTCAAGCAGGTTGTTTTCCAGCCCTCTCTTATGCACCTTACTGATGTTTTCCTGCCTTTTCTGTTACGAGGAGTACTCCAGAAGCAAATTAATCTCCATGTTAAGGGTTTCCCTGATGACAGTCTCAGGTGACAGGTTATTGCCAGTTTACTTCCAACGAGCCCCACTGCAGCATCCCTGTCCCACACCAATCCTCCCTCCACTAACCTGTTAACTGCTTTACCTGCAGGATGTGGATTTAGCTCCTTTGGCCATAACGAGGTTCCTGCATGCATGGCTTGCTATTAAATAGGACTTTATTCAGACTCATGGGCAAATAGTAGCTGGGGAGTTTTCTTGTTTATCCTATGGCTGAATGGGTTCCAGTATGGGTTAAAATCTCAGTAGCACTATATCTTCTTGGATTTTGAGATCACCAGAACCACAAATCACCAGCCTTACTGTAAACTAGACCTTGATTTTTTAGACCTTGTTTGCATTTAGAAACCGCCTTCCCCCACCTACTTTCTGATTACTTTTTCCCTGACCTTATCAGTTTTCTCCATCTTTTTTTCTTTGGCAGTGGGAAGAAAACAAAACACAACAAAACACTTCCAAAGTGCTCTCAAGAGCCTGCATGTGAAATACCTTTAACCAAAGCCCTGGGTTATTTTATCAGATGTCAACGAGAAAGAGGAATGGCAAACAGCCCAGAGCACTAATCGGAAAACCTGGTTTGGCTTATTAATTGGAACACCTGGCCTTGGCTGTCTTGTGCAGCAATGTCCATAATATGGATTTCAAATAAGTGGAGGAAGGTCACAGGCAGGTACAGACCTTCTGCCTTCACCGAAGCAGCCAGCTCAGGCACACTGGGTGGGGGATGCTGACCTTAGATATACATAGAATAGATGCCTTGTTTCTAGTCAATGATTCAATATCTAATTAAAATATGCACAGCACCCATGTAGTGATTTGTTGGTGTTGCTGTAAAGAAGCATCAGTTGGACCAGTGCTTTGTGAGAGAGCAAATCCCTACTCTCACCCAGCAACATTCTACTCTCTGGTCCGCAAATAGCCCCTGAAATACAAATTATATTTCTTGTGTGTCGCTGCAAAATTCAGAGTAGAAATCAGTACATCAGACAAGTGATAGTGCCAGTCTGCAATGACACATACGGAGCTGGGTGGAGAGCTCCAAAAATATTTAAAAATTTAACCCCTTTGGAGCAATAATCACTGTACATCTTGAGAAACATGCTCCAGCTAGGGAGCTTTTTATGTAACACAGGATGAAAGTCTGTGCTAGCAGTTACAGGGACTGTAGTGCGCAGGGTGAGGCAGGCAGTCAGTGCGTATTTCTACCCCGCTACCAGGTTTTGGGGTTTTTTTCTTACAGATTTCCTTTTTTTTTTTTTTCCTTCCAGCTTTCCTCCATCCCTTCAGCCACAGCTCAGTCTCTGTGTTTACTTTATAGATTTCTTTCCTTACTTTCACACTCAAATCATTAGCAATTATCACATGCAAAGAAAGAGGATCCTCAGTACCCAGAAGTCGATGTCTGGAGGTAGCTGTGAAAGAGGAGCCAGTAGCAACAGCAGCAAGTCAGACCTCTCTTTGGAACAAGAAACCTATCAAAATAACTCTTCTTCTATTCCCAGTCTGACCAGAATGGATGCCCATCAACCCAACTACTCTATCTATCCCAGAGCTCACAATGGGCACAACTCTCACATGGCAAGGTGAGATGTACTAACATCCACATTCAGATATTTCTCAAATTTAGGATGAAATGAATCTCAGATCCAGAAGGATCCGTTCAGAAATTCCCTGAAGACTATGTGCAGCTCAGGGATTTCTCCACCCTCCTGCCTCTCATGACCTTGTCACAATGAGTGGCAGGTTGGATTTTGGACCAGTTTGTGTCTGTGACATTGACACACCTCACAATGGAATCGTTTAGATGAGCGGATAAAGTTGTCATTCAAAATCCATCCTCAAAGCATCACCCATCACGCATCCAGAGGAAATCAATAAATCCAGCACACATCCTCCCTGGATGCCTAGACAAATTATAACTTTTGAGTCACCATTTTTTCAAATGGAGAACCTGGGATCTACAGGAGAAACATCACTTGCCCATCGTGCCTCGGTGGCAGAGTTTTAAGCGGAAACCAGGAATCCTGATGGCTGGGAAATGACCACTTCATAATCAACTCACCATGGCAACACTGATACAAACTTCATCAACTGTAATCAAAGGCAAGAAAACAAAGGATGAGACGGAGGGAGACAGCAAAAATGACTGACTCGAGATGAGCCGAACACACATTTTAATGGGCATCTGGGCTCCCCGCTGTTGCTGCTGAAAGGCTTCTGCAATGATCTTGGCTTCCCCTTCATGCAGTTACTGAGTTAATCAAACACTATTCAGCCCGGTGCTGGACAAAAGCCACAGCTGGGGAGAGGGAGATGGAGTTTCCGAGCAGGACCACAGGGTGGCTGAACAGAAGAGAAATGCCCGCTGCAGGCAGCACGGGGCAATTGCCAAACATCATCTCACTCCAACATCATGCCAAAGAGCCAAAGCAGCCAACCATGCCAACACCAGAGCCAACTCCAAGGCATACTGAGCAGGGGGAAGAGCAGTTTAGTGACTACACATCTGCAAAGGGCTTCCAGACATAGAATCATAGAACCATGGAACGGTTTGGGTTGGAAAGGACCTTAGAGATCATCCAGTTCCAACCCCCTGCCATGGGCAGAGACACCTCCCACTAGCCCAGGTTGCTCAAAGCCTCATTCAGACACATCCCAGCTGGACAGGCGTGGCAGAAATACACATCACACTCTACATCAGCTGCACTGTGACTACTCAGTGTTGGGCGAATAAGGCCACAGGTTAGGTAATATTTTATTTAAGAGCTGTGCAAACTCATGGTGTAAGCTCTTTGAAAACACAAGACGCAGAAATGGTTGCAACAGCTCAGTCCAAGTTTCCACATAGCCATTCATTCTATCTCTGGCTTAGCAGAAACTCGGGTGGAAAAAATAATAAAACAGAGATTATAGAGTGAAACTTCTCCTGGTTTAATAAACTCACAGTTTCCAGCAAGCAATGACATCGGGACTGCCTGACCCGGAGCCTGTAGCCGTGTCATTGTATTGAGCAGCTCTCAACAGATCTTTCTTTCATTAATTTGTCTAATTGCTTTCCAGACTGTTGTATTTCTGTCTTCCGAAATGTGCTTCACAATGTTGCACAGATGAATGATACATGATATGAAAATCTCCTTTCTTCTGTTTGTTTTAATATTCCACTCGATAATCTCATATAAAGTTCCCCAGATCTTGTGTTATGAGAAATGGTGAGTAATCATCCCCTATTCACTTTCTTCATTACACTCATGATTGCCTGGATGTATTACAGCCCTCTCAGTCATCTCTCTTTTAAGATGAAAATCGCCAAGTCATACAATCTCTCCTTGTATAAAGACCATTAGAAACCCCTGTTCCTGCTTCCCACACTTCCCACCGCCTTCCTGGGTCAACTATATTCATTTTAACTCAATGTGACCAAAAGTGCCCAGTTTACACAGCATGGGAGAGCACCACGGATCACCATGGAATGATATCCTCCATTGTGTTCTCCATTCATTTCCAAAATCAATGATCTTTAAGGTCCTTTCCAACCTGAACCATTCTATGATTCTATGCATTGAGGTTTGCACAGAATTACCCAGGCTGACTTCACCACCTCCTTCCTTAGGGCTGGTCACTTATTTATTATTATTTATAAATACATGAAACACCTTGGAACCCACTCTGGGTATTCCCTCTTCCCCATCATAACCCTTTATTCCTAATCTTTATTTCCCACCTTTGGACTGGTTACAAATCTATCAGAAGACTTCTTCCCGTCCCATGACAGCATAGTTTAAATTCTTCGCTATGGGAAAAGTATTAATTCCTCTGTATTAACCACATCATCCATATCACATGGGCTTTGATTTCTTTGAAGAACAAGAATAGACTTGTGACACCCATCCTCCCTCCCCCAGTATATCATATGCTTCTTTTGTTGTTGTTGTTTTTCAGTCTATTCTTAATCATGGTTCAACCAAAGTGACAGGTAAAAAAAAAGTCAGATTTCTGGATTCCAGCTCTTGGACCCTTCATGTGTCCAACTTAAAAAAAAAAAAGGTACATTTTCCACCTTTCATTCCTCCAGTGTCAAGACCAGCATAAGCAATAAGTTGTATAACAGATTTAATAATGTGGCAATTTCATACCATACTTTACTAAGGATCTTCCAGTGAGTATCACTTCTACGCTCTAAAAGCATTTTTTACTCTACCTTTAGTGGCAGACACTTCAGTCACCTTATGCCCCTTAGGAAGTAAACTTCCAGGGGAACCTTGTTGAATTTTAATCCTTCATTTTTATGAGGTTAGCATTGTGTTTCTTGCGTGGGCTGCCTTGATTGTTTTGCAATTCACACCACATAGTTAGTGATTTTTAATTATTTTTACCTTTGAGTAAAACTTCCAGTTTTGAATAGTGTCTCTTTACCTTGCTGTTTAAGCCGGTATTTCATTTTTTTTTTCATTTGCTTTTACCATCTTTCATGTCTTTTTTTCATAGGTCGTACAACATCACAATAAACCTCTTATATGACGCCTTTATGTGGTCTCCAGGATACTATGAAGCACTTTACTCTTGTGGCTGCTTCTTTTAACAAGCTTCCTCATTTTTATGTCGTTTCCGCTTCGAATTTGAACTTCACTGTAATTTTTATTTATTTATTTGAGTTTGCTTCTACAGGACATGGAATTTGAGGACCATGTGGGCACTCTTACAGAGCAATGCCCTACAGCACATCCTGCAAGGAAATCCTACGAGTAAATCCAGATTTGCTTCTCTTTTAGTGGCTTTATGGGTATGAGCTCCAAGTGCTGTGACATTTTCTCGGCACATGCGAGGCCACTTGAAGTCTCTCATTACCACATTTCCTGCCCTCCCAACCTTTTGGATTTCTTGCAGCATGTCACAGTCACTTCCACCATCTTCAAGTGGTCAATAAACCAGCCTTAACACCGTTCCCTTCCCTAGGGATACCTTGTCACTTGTGCACAGATTGACCCTATTTTATCTCTTTGATTTTACATTTTCTTTAACATAAAAGCCCTTTCTTCACCATTTTAGCCTCTTCGATTGTTCCTGTGTGATTTATGCTACAGACGAGCTTCCTTCTATCAAGGTTTTGGGTTGTGTATCCTATTAGCATCTCATTTAAAACAGACTACTAGCATCTGCACAGGAGCGAGTATATATTTAATTTTGTCTGATTGCCTACTTTCATGTGCCCCTATTAAAAGGGACATTTTCTAGGACTGATTTTTGCTGTTTCTTACCTGAATTTTATCAAGTTCCAATACAACCATTTCTCAAGGATAAAGGCATATTATGACTTCACCTTTAGACAATGAGTTTCAACCTTCAAAACCTCTTTCTTGACTAATTTTTATCTCCCTGGCAACAGCCAGGTTCCTTCCCATGTTGGCACCCATTCTTCAAAAAGGTTTCCTTATTCCTCATAAACTTTTCCTACTCTGTTTTCTTAACTATGCATTAAAACACTATCTCTGTGGCTGATTTTGCATTTGAGAAAATGCTTCATAAAAGTCTTCATTTCTAGCCTCTTATCTCAACATCTTGTGTCTTTCCTCCAGGATTTCCCTCCTACTGTCTCCTTGCATTAATATATTAAACAATACTAGGAAACATTCTCTGATCCTGGGACCAAATAACATGGTCTGAACACACTCATGCTATTAAATTCTATTAGCTTCCAAAACACCTAGTGGAAGTCCTGCCTGACCCATTTAATTCCCGAACGTGTCCAGGAATTGTTTGAAGGAGTAATAGTTGGCCCAAACAAAACTATATTCTAATAAATTTGCAGCATAGGTAATTGTCTGCCTAATAACATTCCCTGGAGTAATTTTATTTACTACTAGAAATATACATTATCTGGACCAGGACACCTGATCCAGATCTCATCTTCAGGATCTCATCCCCTGAAGACATGTCCTTGGTGCAAGGGGACATATGGGTATCTTCATGTGGGAGATCTTAGCTATGTGGTTCTCCATCCCTTCTCCAAGTGATAACCATGTTACAAGGCATTCCTTCTTCTTAAATTTGCCATAAGGAAGCATCCCTCCCTCTAACCTAATGGAGGGATTGCTCCATCATGTCACTATAAATTTCATCAGTGAATTTCCCTGTCACCTCAAGTCTTTCCAAGCTGACCACCTTGATCCCAAAATCCAACACTTTTCCCTAAGGACCATGAGCTGCCAAAGCCATTTGCACCCACATAACACCCACCCATGGTGCAAAAGCTGATGTTCTGTGCTGTGACCCAAAGCCTCACTCTCTGGAGACTTGGCAAACCAAAGGAGCATTAGGATCATGATATCAGATGGAAAACCTGAGGTCCAGAGGTCACAGGGGTGGGATTAAGATGGTAGATTGAGGCTCTTATATTTAGCTGCTCCAACACAAGGGCTCTATTCTTTTGACCATATATAGGGTATCCAAGACAGCCACCTAGGGCTGGCAACTGTGACAGAGGACCTGTGGAGGACTTGGTTAAAAAAAAAAAAAAAAAAATGGAGCCCCATATCTACTTTAGGGTGAGCTGTGTCTCTAGACTCCATCCAAGGTCAGGTTGGATGGGGCTCCGGGCAACCTGATCTAGTGGAAGATGTCCCTGCTCACTGCAGGGGGGTTGGACTAGATGACCTAAATGGTCCCTTCCAACTCAAACTGTTCTATATTTCTATGATTCTATTATTCTATGACTGCACTGATGGGGAGTAGGATCTCCTTGGGCTGCAATGGTGTCTCAGCACCCAGTTCATATGAAGACACATGAGTACACGCCAACTTGGCAGGTCTCAGAGTCCTAAGCAGAGCTGAAAAGGACTCTAGCTCTCCCACACACAAAGCACAGAGGTGGAAAGGACTCACTGCCTCTGCAGGCAACCCCTCTATAGCAGCTTACAGAGAAATATTCTCAAACTTTATCATAAACCCAGCTATACTTTTAGCATTCATCCCAGTGGAAGATTACTTCAGACACCCATTCTCCTCCCAGACAGAAACCTTCTTCTAACTTACACACTAAATGCCTAGTTTATATCCATTCCCTCTTGGGCCAAGACTAAGCACGTCTTAAAGACCCTTTCTCTTTTGTAGGCACTTAATCCCTAAATCCACATAAACAGGAATCCTACCTCTGACTAACTTTGTTTTCTACACTCAGTGGGACTCGTGCCAGTCTCTTCTTGCCCAAGAAGCTCTGCTAACCTGTCTGAAAGCCAGTCCTGGCTCAATGTAAATTTTTTTTTTATTATTTTTTATTTTTTAATGCAGGCAGAAGAGTTGCAGTGTCCTAGCCAGGTACCTTAATCAAAAGAAACTCCACGAATTTAACACCATAAAAAAAAAATCAAGTCAATGAAGGAAGACACCTCATCCACATCATCACCCCACAAGGATAAGTCTGTCTGTCTACCAATGCAGTGACCCTATTCCTGCCCTGGAGTCCCTCCAGGGTCATGTCAATGTAAGCCTGATCAGATTTTCTGCTTTGTTTCTGTCCACACTGTTGGAAAAAGTGAGCTAACCTTCATGCCAAGTATCCCAAAGGGGTAGCTGCAGGAGAGACAGGCTGGCCAGCAAATTCCTGTCTACTTTCTGAGAGATGTTTCATCTGACACGACAGAGACAAGTTGCCATTTCAGATATTTAAAGATATGGCATAACACTGCTTGGCCTTAATTTTGGGCTTCAGCAAGCTATTGAATTTTTGACTCTTTATATTATGTTAATGATGTGATGATCATATCAGAGCAGCTGTGTACTCCCATAAAGCTCCAGAGTGCAATGTTTAGTAGATACTGTTAGTATTAATTGATTTTGCGATAACTCATTCTATGAATGCTTTCACTCTTAAGGATGGTTTTCTTAGCTTTTTTTTTTTTTTTTAATTAATGGTAAATTTCACAAACATCCAGGTAGAAAGAAAAGTCAAAGCATTTACTTCCCCTCTTAGTTTTTAATTTTGGAATGGGGGTAGTGGGGAAGGCTGCCTTCTTCAACACACCCAACCAACAGGAGATGAAGTATAACACTCAACAACTGGTCTGATGTGTTCCTGAGCAGTTCAATGATATTTTGTCAATCGGCCCGATGAGCTGATGCTATGGGTCTGCTCTCCTTCCCTTCTTGTCAACCTCTCCAGATCTTCCATCAATTAAAGCCAGGAGGGAATCCTCAAGGTCAGTTTTTTGCCTTTGGTCCTTGAGATAAGTGAGGGGAACAGACAGAAGAGACTCACTAGTAGGAATTAAGTCACCACCATGCAGAAAACCATGTTCACACCTGGGTATACTGAGACTTATATATACTGAGACTCTATATATAGACTTAAGATGGAAAAATCATTCTACTTTCTGAGTTACTCATATGCACAAAGTTACTTGCAAGCTTGTTTTCATGAGTTGCCCTGGGTGAAAATGAGGAAGGGATTAGATTGATTCACTCTCATCCATATTTGCAGTGTTTTTTCTCCCTGAGAACAGCACAGAAAAAAAACTCTTGGCAACCACCCCAACGTCATCCTCCTGCCATTATTAACTGACTGGCTCCTTAGAGGCTCTGGGTGGAAGAGGGCCAGGGAAGCCTGCAAGGATTCTGGAAAAGCCACCCCCCCTCGGCCCCAGCCACATCTCAGCGGTGGCTCCCACCGAGATGCTCTGCTCTGACAATGACTTATCAGTCCAGGCAAGGTCTAAGAGACAAGGAGCAGACAAAATAGGAAAGTGTTATCTGAATTGAAATCCTGCCCCTTTGCCCTGCACAAAATAATCCAGTGGCCTTTTGGCAGGGCTGGCTGGCACACGCATCGCTTCCAACCTCATGTTGGAGGCAGGATTTCTCTGGCTGCCTCTTCCCAGCTCCTGGGTGTCAAGGGAAAGGACAGCTTATGGGGGCTTTTGTGTCTCTGCTGCAGCTGAGAAAGTCTGCAGGCAAAACTTGCACCTCTTTGTGGTGAACAAAACAAAAGGAGTGTGATTTTCTTGCAGTCATCTCCCCATCTCGACCCTGAGCCATGATAGTGGGATGCCATTAATAGAATCATAGAATGGTTTGGGTTGGAAGGGACCTTAAAGATCATCCAGTTCCACCCCCTGCCATGGGCAGGGACACCTCCCACTAGCCCAGGTTGCCCAAAGCCTCATCCAGCCTGGCCTTGAACCCCTCCAGGGATGGGGCATCCACAGCTTCTCTGGGCAACCTGTATATATAATTTACAAGCAGCAGAGTACAGAAGCCTCCTTTCACCCCTTCTCCTTCTCCATCTGACTGCAGGCAAGGCTGTGTTTCAAAAACTGAAGCACCTTGGCCTCCTTTCTACTCCTACCAAGGGCTGGAGGGAGGGGAGAGAGCGTACAACTGCAAGTGGGGGACAGTCTCTAGCAAAGACTTGGTTCCCAGGGTCCTCAAGGTCCAATGCCCACCACTGCCAGGTCTTGATGCATTTTCTCACTGGGTTTTGCATGCCACTCCTATTTGCAAGAGGGGGAGAAGATCTAAATGTGAACCTGCCACTTTCTGCTCTAGTTTGTCCCAACAGCTCCAGTCTCCTGCCTTCCTCCCCAGACCTAAGGATCAAGCAGGGATGGACACAGGAGAGAAACAGCCATATAACAAAAATCTCCACCCCCCCCAAAAAAAAAAAAAACCAAAAAACCAACCGCATGTACTTATGATCTGCACCAAGCTAACAGGGGAGAAGCCTTCCAGGCATGGGTGAGCTAGATTGAGATTATTTTTTTTAACATGTCTCAATTAAAATGCAGATATCCTTTACTGCCTGGGGGCAGAGGGGCAGGAGGCATTGGGAATGAGATGCAGGAAGGAGAAGCAAGACAGAGGGGTTTTTACGTCATTCCTCCCTGTCCTGCCTGCCTTAACCCTTCTGATTCCACCTCTGCTCTAACAGCCAGCCAAGGGCACAGGATGATTTGGGTACGTTCATTGGGTTAAGCAAGGAATTACCTGTCTTTGTACCTTGCCATGTCAGATAAGGTTTGTTAATTAAACAAACACAAAACTTAGTCAATGGTGAGATTAAATTGTTGTCACCATGCCCTACAGCCAGTACTGTCTGGGAGCCTGCAGTCACCAAGTCCTGAAAGTCATTCATCCTCTGAAGTCCTTTAAGGCTTTGGACCTCACAGCATTCTGCAAGGTGAGGAACTGTTACTCCTCTCCTACAAACAAGGGGTTAAACCATAGGGAAATTAAGGATTGGAGTGACTGTAAGTTGGGCATTGCTTGGTGTGGTTATTTAGGTTTCCTCAATAGATACTAAAAGAAACAGGCACTTGCAGAGGGCAATACACCCCACTGCCTTGAACACCTCAGGGTTACAATGACTGTGTTCAGAAAAAGTCCCTCTCTTCACTGGCTGCTGGGACAAGAAACCTAGTGGTAGATGAGATAAATCTCATCCTAAGTAGCTTCTTCAAAATCACTTAAGGCATAGAGAGGAGAGCAGGGAAATTAATAGTGCTCTCTCTTGCCTAAGGAAAATTCTGCAACCAGTGCATCATGCTGGCCTCCCTTTCTAAATGTACCAGTGGGTCCAGAACTGGCTTTTCCCAGTGAGAAACTGTCCCAGGTATTGTCTTACAACAGTGCCTCAGCCCTCACCAATTCCCACTTCCTCATGTTATTCACAGCCCCTCAGATCCCTTTAGCCAGCATCATCCTCCAGCTCCTCCGCTCTGTCCCAGCAGACCCTCCAGCATTTCTGCTCCTCATTCTATTTCTCTGCCCCCAGTTTTCTCTTTACTCTTTGTCTCAAGATAACCAACAAAAAGATGTGCTAATTACTGGTGCAACTTCCTAGGCAGGGAAGCAAATAGTGGAGGAAAATAATCAGAAACCTGCCCTTCCTTCCATTAGCAGAGGCTGGTGCATCCTCTATCAAAAGCAGGAGGCAAGAAATGTTGCTCCACGTCCAGATCTGCCACTCATCTCTTGTATAACCCCAGTCCTAGCAATGCACTGGTTTTACCTGGATTCCTTTATGGCTAACCTGTCCTGGTGAGCCCAGAAGAGAGCTGCAGCCCACTGACACCCAGGCTTCCTCTTCACTACTGGGACAACTGGCAGGGTTCATTTGCAAGATGTTCTATTTGAATGTTGTGTTGTACTTCTATTTATCCCCACAAGGACAGAGATCAGGCTGTTGTCTGGCTCCTGTAATTCAGAGTAGGTGGGCATGGAGCTAAAAACATCTGTGGCTGCCTTGGTAGACGGTTCCTGCTATTGACAGTGTGCTATTCTAAAGCTGCTGAAGGACAGATCTGAAGTGGAAAATGATGGAAGACAAGATGTTCGAGAAAACAGGACAGTGAGTTGCTCAGATCCACTCACCAAATAAAAGAAATACATCTGTTGCTGGGGATGGGAAGAAGAGACTATGCTTGTAGTAAAGCAAGGAGTATCCCACAAAAAAAAAAAAAAAAAAAAAGGACCACAGCAGGCTGAGATAATAAGCTTCAATCTCAAGAGCTCCTGCAGACTCACACAACCTGCCTCCAGGACCACAGTGCTACGGGGAAGGGTGATAAAAATCTCCCTGGTACAGAAGCCAACTCGGAAAGACTCTGCCTCTGCACCTCTGCTTGGGGGAGTGAGTGCAGAGAGGAGTGCGAGCAACAGGGAAAATTAGGGGCTGGAGACACACTTGCTGGTGGCAAACAGGGATATTTAGTGACAGGTCTCTGAATGTGGGAGTGTGCAACAGAGGATGATGGCATATATTTATGGGCAAAGAGACCCCATTCTTGGGATTTTGGTCAACCCAAGGATATGTGAGGACATCCCAAGCAGGGATTGAAATCTATTTTGTTGTCTACACACAGGGGTTTAAAGTCACTTGAGATGTCCTCAGGACTCCAGCTGGTCCTCATCCTCCAGAGGAAATGATCTCCAGTAGACTCTGTCATATTTGCCAGCCCCAGGCGAACATCTCAGATACCTCAAACACTCCAGTTGCAGCAGACAGCATGGATAGGCAACTGAATTGAGTTCCTTCTGTAAATAAAACCACGCGTATTTCAAAGTCTCCTTGTATATTCTCCATACGTCTGTGCTTAGGCACCTGAATTAAGTCCTTATGTTGCCACTCCACATCTATGTCTCCTTGTTGGCCCTGTCAATCTCCACTTTATAATCTAAGTCAGGGTGCACTCCTTCCCTGTGGCAGCCCCTGAAACTTTGCATCTCAGCTCTAGTGCACATCTGACAAGCTTTCTAAGGTGATCAGGGTGGTCACACAGCTTTCCTCTGGCCCTGCTCCCTCCCCACCTGTTACTCTAGATACACACCGTGGGATATCTAGATATGCCACCCACCAGTGTGTAGTGTCCCAGAGCAAGAAC
>NW_010119141.1:0-216 GCF_000699245.1 Pterocles gutturalis | reverse complement strand
TTGAAGAAACATAAAAGGTTCTAACGGCCATGAGCAATATGGAGCTCAACTACAGACCCAGTCAACAAAGTATCAGCTCAAAGGCAACATCATCCTTCAGCACATCAGCAACATGGAAGACACATTACACTACCACACTAATGCAACTTCACGTCTATGCAAAATAAGCACCACCCACAGTAATCATCATGCAACAGGAAAGCAAACTGGTGAAAC
>NW_010119140.1:54292-57550 GCF_000699245.1 Pterocles gutturalis | reverse complement strand
GTGCTCGGCGCAGCAACGCAAGATGGCGCCGAGCTGGTGAGGGGCAGGCGCTAGGTCTGCTCTGCCCCGGCTTCCAGGCACAGCCCTGGTGGAGGAACTTTTATCTTCTTTAATGTGAGTTGGGGGTCTGTTACCTCTTCCCTCGTTCTGCCTAATGCCGGCCTCTTGCACGGCCGCACCTGATTTCGGCCTTCCTGGCCGTGCACCGCAGCACACCAACCTTTCTCCACAGAGCTGCCGTCTAGGCACTTACTTTCTGCTGTGTTTCTATACAAGTTATTTGTGCTTCAGCAAAGGAGCTTGCAGTTGCCCCAGGACATTATCATCATATTCCTGGAGGTCAGTTCTCAAACTGGTCAAAAGCTTTTCAAATTACCACTCCTGGCCTCCAGTTTGCGTGCCAGACCATCCCAGGTCTGCTATTTCATAATCCGCCTCTGCAGTTAAAAGCAGTGACCAAGTGATAGCTCAGCACAATCCCACTCAACACACTCTTCATTTCAGTATTAGAAAACAGTAACTATTCTCTTGGCAGCTTTGCAGATGTGTGAGATGACATCCAAGCCTTATTCCGTCACTGCTTTTTGTCCACACAAAAAGCCTGTTAGTTACCTAGTTGTATTAAAAAAAGTGAATTGGTTTGTATGACTTGTTCCTCAAGAATTAATTCCAGCTGGTATTCCTCCTCTTGCTGCCAGATGCAAACTTCTTGGGATATATGCAAAGCTCTTCTAGGTTCAAACTGGCCAAAGACAAGTACATCCCCATGGAGACGGTAAAAAAAGAACATTACTAAAACTCCAACTTTGACACCTATTTCTGGATTTCAGTGTGTCAATACCTACCTGGTAGAATTTTTCTGATGTTCTTTGGGCTTTTTGCTTTGTTTTCTTAAAAGAGTTAGATGTTTCCCCCCCCGCAACCTTGTTCTGAAAACTAAAGTACTAATTGAATTTTAACATCTTCAGTTTTCCTTATAGTTATGTAGAAAAGTATCTTAAGTTTTGGCTAGGGCTAAAAGCTCAACTAAACCAACGCTAACTCTTTTTAACTTGAGCATTAAAGATTTGCACTGACCTAGTAATTCATTTTAATTCACGTTTACTGCTACTATGGTGTGAGCTGGGGGAAAAAAGATTTTAAAGTGCCTTGGACAATAAAGTTATGGACTTTAGAAGATCAAACACTCATAGAAAAACTTACTACAGAAAATTTGTAAGTTTGGTTTAAGGGGCTTTTGACTATTTATGATTTATGATGTGTAAAAGTAGCAACACTGGAATGGGAAGAGCCCAGCATCAGCACTAGTTCTGGGTTCTTGCCTTCCAGCTGCAGTGCCCTTGCCTCCGTTGTGCCAATGGCCATGCTTTAGGTCACACTGCCAATAAGAGAAGGAAAAAAGTGCCTCATTTAGTATTTTCATAAATGCATATGCTTTGTAAATCACCTCATCTCTTTCAAGGTTCAGAAGCAGTAGGTTTCAGTCCCCAAAGACCATCTGAGACACTGGACAGCTCAGTAAAGCACAGGCCTGCTTGCTCAAGGATGAATTCTCAATCAGACCTCCGCATATCTCTCTATCTGATAGTGCACTAATTCAGATCAAGACCTTCTGGTTACAGCTGAGCTATTAATGATGTAGGAATAATAGAGCAGCAACCGTTCCCTCATTTCTCTGGGACCAATAATTCAGGCACCAGTCACAGTATCTAGTTTGAGGCTTACTTCAGTCAAACTACTCACTTAAGCCTCTGAGCAGATATGAGTTTGAGGAAAGAAGGAAAAGAGAATCTTCCCAAAATCCAACTCTTTGGGTGCTCCCAACTGAAAACTAACATGTATTATTGTGATTTATGTACTGGGATTTTAACAAGGCCAGTATATATCATTATTGGAAATCCTAGTACAAGGCACATAGGGCTGGAAGGTCAGCTCTTTAATGCTTGGCCCTTCAATGCCACCTACTTTGAGACAGCTTCATAATTTTATTTCAGAAAAAAGCATAATTAGGTCAAGAATGCAAGGCATATGCATATTTAATTAGAATCACTGACAGATTTTATTAGTTGCATGATGTTTTAGTTATAATATTACTACCAATTAATTCTCTAACTGCATATATTTTACCTACTGTCACATTATAACTGGGGCATTGAAGCATTTCAACCAAACATTACTGGGAAGCCATCTTTCTATTTGAAATTAAGATACAGAGAACCGAAGTTTCTACCATGTTCTACTCTGTATCTTGTTAGTATGGAAACGTGAAGTGTGATGGACTGCCAAGCAGCCATTCCTGTTAGGAAAGCTGCAAAGCTGTTGGCCAGAGATATGAAAACCTTCTTGAGAACGGCGTATGATTCAGATGTCTAAGTTGTCTAACCAACATAGTGCAAGGACCACTTAATGTTGTTTCTTAAGAGGTTCTGAAAACAAAACATCTCCTGACTTTTTTAGAGGTTTTCATTTGTTGACTAGAAACATCTTTTTTGAAATTATGCCTTACAACAGTGACTTGGGGGGGAAAAAAGAGGAAATACTGAATTGTGATATATCACCACCATATTCTATAGTCTCCAGAAGAAAGAAGAAAGGCCACCTGGATGGGACTTGGATATTGTATTTTCTTATTACTTACTTTTTGAATTTATCAGTACTATGCTAACAAAGTCCATTTGGGTTTAGTGAAACTTTAGTAATACCTGAGAAAAAAAGCACATTCAAATTGCTGGCATGTGATTCACTAGCCAGTAGTTGATAGCAGCTGTACTACCACAATAAAAAAATTCTAAGTCTACCTACATGAGCAAGATGTGACAGGACCTTAGTAGAAATGAAACAAAACCTTGGAGAAAAATTTACAGATGCCAGGTCATCATGTTCTGGGTTTGTTTTTTTACCACTGAGTTATGAGTGGAATACAATGGCAGGGCAGAAATAGATAGGTGCCTGAGAACGATTTAAAGAAAAACAAAAAAGATTTTACTAATAAAATACAATACAGCGACACTAACGCTGGGAAATACTGAAGTAACCTACAGACGACTTTCAATGTAAAAATCAATAGTTTATTGCCATGCTACAGTTTTTATTATTTTTTTTTCCAAATGAAGTTGGCACTGGTAAAGGGGGAAAATATTGTCACAATACATGATACTTTTTTTTAAAATGCTCATTTGGTAAGCTTTCTTCAATAATGACAACTTAAAACAAGTGAAATTAATTTTTTTAAGATTAATGTGGAATGGCATAAAAATA
>NW_010119140.1:53732-54277 GCF_000699245.1 Pterocles gutturalis | reverse complement strand
ATAATATCACTTTTTTCATAAAAGAAATACGGAATGTTTGTAAAAACAAATTCATTGAACAGGGCAAATGAATTGAAATTTTATAAACAATTTGGCAATGGTACTCCCACTGTTTAGACTTTTTTATATAAAAGAAATAAAAATCTAGAAAGCTACCTTTTATACAAAGTTACTATATTTATGCCTTTAAGTAGGAAAAAACATTTTATAATGCAAATTAGGACATACAATAATCTTACAATATCATACAATGTAATGACAAGAAAGGAACATACAACATGAGATTTTGGCCTTTGTAGAAATGTCTATTTCTGCATTTAATAAATGCATTTGTGGCACACTTGTGACTATTGTATTCTTACTACTACCATAGCTTTCATGCTAGCGCGGTATTCAGCTGTACTGTAATGGCAGGTCTGCAGTTTAGTTAAAACAGACTGTTTTTCAGGAGACGAAAGGTGATGCTGCAATGAAGCGAGATGTGAAAAAGGCAATGAGCCTGCTGGCTGAGACATCTGTATTGTGGGACACCATACAACACTCTT
>NW_010119140.1:19671-53603 GCF_000699245.1 Pterocles gutturalis | reverse complement strand
ATATTATATATAAAATGTGGGTGTATGATATACACACATATTCTAATGCAAAAAAACTGCATTAATATGGAGTTAAATTTGCTGACATCCATTCCTAAATAACATAACCATTAAAAAAACAGGTGTAATCCTAATCTTTCACACACTTTAGAATCACTTCCTTTTTCATACATAATAGTTAAAGCAATATATATGCAAGTATGACTAAGAAATCAAAACTCATATAGAAATCTGAACTCTGACCACAACAAACAGGATTTTTTTTTTTAGTACATGTAATTAAATATATTTATATTTTTACAGTATTTTTAGACCATTCCTGAAGAACTCGACCAACCAGGTCCTCAGGTATAACAGAGCTTTTATGTCAGCAGAACCTGATCTTGTAGGAACACATCCAGTGGCCCTTGAAGTCAACACAAATCATTTGTCTGGCTTCAAAGGACGTTGCATGAGGCCTGAACAAGCTCCTGAAGGATCATCTTGCTAACAAAGAAGATTCCCTGATGACATCAAAGCTCCTACCTCAGACTTCCTTTCCTACTGGCCAACGGGAAGGACCGGAGCACAGGACAAATGGAGTCTGGGCTGCCTGGGTTGTTGGCAGGTGGCGTTGGGAATGACCACACAGAGCACAGCCCGAGCACCAGGGAGTGGCGACGTGAGCTTCACGGCACCTTTTGTACTAAGGCTTCTTGTGGAAAGCAGAGGAGCTGCTTCTCCACGCTCATCTCATCGCTTGACAATTCGGTCACCACAGGTCTCAGATGTGAGCTGTGGCTGGGACCCCAAGGCATTAAGTACTTTGCAGACACAGAGGAAGACAGTCCCTGTTCTGAAGGGCGTGAGCCTACTCAATCATATTGTTTACATAATCTCCTTTGTATATACACATATTTGCTATATAAAATAGAATTACACCAAAGTAATGGATATAGCAGAAAACGTTGTCACAATATATGTATATTACCACAACTAAATAATTACTAAAACTGCAAGAAAAATTTCAAAATGCCCTTTGTAATATATAAAAATATAGAAATGTCCAACACTTGTTTCATCAGTTTTAAAGGTAACTTTATCTCTCATATTCTATCTGTACACCTACATATTTCCAAACAAAATACTGCGTTAATCTGGAGTAAACACCGTGTTAGGATAACATCCTCATATGACATCTGACAGATTTAGTCACATACCTTACAGCACAGTATCACAAGAAATAACGTATACATGGTCAGAGTTACAGCTGCTAAGTTTTTTTCTTTTTCACTTGTCTAAAAGGGGAAGTAATTCCTAAAGATTGTGAAAGAACCTTTACTCATGACTTCCTGTCTTTTTCCTATATGCTCTATAAGAAGGACATCAGCAACCTTGACTCCATTTTAACGCAGTTTTTTGTGATGGAATTTCTTCTGGATTTTTTTTTTTTTGGAGTGTATATGAATTTAAAATAAAGATATCATAAATGAACTTATGTTTATATTAAGTAAATACTGTCAAATATAAATGCCTGAATTGCTACCTCAAGGAAAAGATGGGAAAGGTTTTATCATTAAATTCCAAAAATACCTAATTCTATCTATCAAACTGAAGGACCACCTTCTTTAGGGGAAATAGGAGAAATTCAGATTTAAGTCCACTATTAGTTCCTGCTAAATCAGTTTCATCTTATTTGCAGCCATTAAATAAATTAGTACAGTGCAGAGATGGAATTTCACCATTGATCCCACCTTCCATGAGGAGGAGAATACTGCTTAGAAATAGAGGTCCAAATCAGATAGATCATTATATGCTCAAAGTGGTAACTGACATGAATCAGAACTTGCATTTTTACTTCACCAACAGTGAATAAAGACAATCTGTTTTCTCCCGACTCTGTCTCATTGAGAAGTGGTAAATATAAAAACAAAACCAAGGATAGCCAGATTTTGAGCCAATACATGCTGTTAAAAAAACAGCAAATTCATCTGCTGGTCTGTCACCTGCAAAAGAGCAGTCCTGGTTTGACACTTGTTTGGACTTTGAGCAGCTTACACCTTTCAGTGGCCCTTTTAACACCCAAGCCCTAGTCAGAGATGTAAATATACAAATATCCAAACATCGAGGGGCGGAAATTAAGTAGTTTATGATATTAAATGTCTATTTGAACAATTAAGAGTTCTGCAAAAGTTCTGTAGACTTTAATAGGAACAGGAATAGTGCTTCAACACACACCATTACATTCAACCCCTGTCATATGCAAAACATTCTTATCAGGGGAAACAAAATGAGAATTGAGGTTTTCAGAATGGTCTTTTTATATTGTTTTATGGAGTCAGCAAGAAACACCACAAAATTAAAAAAATTAGTCCTCCTCTTGACATCAATTTGAGAAAAAAAATATGTCTTCCTGATAAAACCAATGGATTAAATTCTCACAAACTGTACTTCTAGTACAATCTTTATTATGTACTTTTGGTCACTGCTTCATCTTTTTTATCAACTCTGTTTCTTTGTTTAAAAGATACAGTAATGTATGTCTTTCCCAAATCAGTGGATTAAAGGAATACCTAGAGTTAAGGGCTTTCCCCTGTCAAATGTGCTTGAAGGGTAGCAGCCAACTGCATGTTATGGGTAGAAAGTAGAACTGATGGAGATGCTGCCATTTTTGCAGCACCTAGTTTATGTAAACTTAACATGTCTCAGTTACTAAAGAAGATGCTTCTCAGTCTATACACCTGTGGGCCCAAAATAAATATGATCTAAATACTGTGGAGAGATTTCATCTGAAAACTGAATCCTAGGTTACAGACACTAAACCTAATATCACAGCATTTAAAAGAGACTGAATTGGAAAAATATTTACCAAGTCTCAAAGGGTAAAGTGCATTGCAACTACATCTACTTCAAGGGGCAGAAAATAAGGAATGCAAAGATAAGTAGCGCAGGTAACAGGGATTACCCAGTATGTTTGCAGCATACACAAAACAAGAAAGTATTATCCCACCTGTAAAATGTAATAGGATAAAAAAATAGTCCTGAAAAATATGTTGTCAGACTTGTTAATATAATTAAGGCTACAGAAAGTTGAAATTTCAGTATGTTCTCAATTCTGGGGACCAGAGCTAAGAGAACACCCCCTATGAAGTATTGCTAAACTTGCAACAACATAAAAAAGTTACTCAGACCATCCCTTGTATCTGAGACTATTCAGGATAAATGCATAGGGCAGCACACTGGAACTGAGGAGGGATAGTTTGGTTGCTCTGATTTCAGCAGGTCACTTAGGATCTACCTGAAGCTTCTGTTTCCCTATTTGTCAATTAAGAATATTACTTCCTTGCTTCACAGGTGTGTTTTAAGGGTCCAATTAATTATTATTTCTGAAACACCCATACTATACAGATGAGGACCAAATACTTCTAGGCAGCTAGCTGGATCAAACACATTTGCCTCGAAACACATGCTGTCTTTAGTTCGGCTCACAAATTTAAGTGAGCTATAAAGTAAGAACAAGAATCATACCAATATCATTAACCCAGTAAGTATTCTGCAGCATCTGGTAGTTTCTCTTCAGTACAGACCAAGACTGGTCCATAGCATAAGGTGAGGCAATGGTAAAGATGTGAAGGAGCACTAACACTGCAGACCTCTAAAATGTCTAGCTCTAGGAAGTCATTACCTTCTTGAGTACCAAGGTCTCTCCACAAGTCAACAGGTACATCAGAAGAGTATGCATAGGTTGACTGTGAAATCATTAATGAGTTTATTTTTCAAATCTCATTTAAGTTCCTCATAATGGTCTCAATGACTCCCATCTTTTACTTCTGCAAATTATGCTCTTTGTGCATCTGGTATGTCAGTACCATACAGTCTGTAAAGAATAATGAAAGCCAGAGTGAAAAGGTTGCCTGGTATCCCTTAATGGTGTGGCAAGATATGTATTTCAGGTACTACTACGCCTACCACTACTAAACTGAGAGAAGACCAAAGAAAAAGTTAACAAAGGAACAGGAATACACTCTAATTTAAAAGACTGAAAATAATTGTAGTTTGGTTTTTTATAAAACTTCAATTCAAATATTTCATGAAGACCCTTAATTCTTTTTCAGATCTCCAGATGGCTTTTCTTGCATGTTTTTCCTCGCTCACAGTTCAAGGGTTATTTTACATCACACCAGTTCACACAAGTGTCAGTTCCTTTGCAATCACAGGCTCAAGAGTAATCTCTTCTGCTGCTAGTACCAAGGTGCACCTGCAATACTGCCAGAATTCTAAAGTTATTCAGAGTATTAAAAAACAAAAAAACCCCAAAAACTTCTGCTAAGGGTGCATCTGGCATATTCAACAAACAACATTCTACCTGGATGTACCTGTAATATTGAGCAGCCATCATTGTAACCAAGTTCACCAACTGCAAAGGGAAAAGAAGTATGCTCGTAGATAATACTACCTTCAGATAATTTACTACATTATCTTTCTAAATTAAAATATACTATCAACTATGGATGCACATTGCTAGAATGTACAATTTTCTATCAGGTCCAGTACCCTGCCTCCCATGTAACCTGTGTCTGATGCTTTAGAGGAAGACAATAACTGCATAATAAACCTTTCCAGTTGTGCAATAATGCATGCTGCTGGAGAGCTGGGATATTTCTGTCAGGCATAAAAAAGTAGAACACTGGACAAAGACAACCATTTGACCTTTAAGAGTCTTTCTTTGTCAAATGCAGAAAGTAAGACAAACACATGAACGACCCTGAACAATAATTAAAGCTATGTACAAAATTTTGACTTTAAAAAACAAGACATTATGGAACAGATAAAAAAGAAACACACAAATGCAAAGAAAGGAAGGCACACTGAACTAAGAAATGACAGGAGAGCCTTAATTCATACAGCCAACCTGTGAATTCCTTCACAAAAAAAAACCCCAAAACTCTAATGAGATTAAAATTCTGTCAGATTTCACAGGGAACTTGATACACCACTCGGAATTCTCTTCTAGTGGAAGCAGCTTAAGGCTGGGTTTAGATGTGTTTCTAGCTCTGATGTGACCTCTCAAATATCACACACATTAAGAAAAATATTGTGAATCAGAGGCCTTCTTGCCCATGTGATCTTTAAAAAAAAAACAGACAAAAAAGGTGTGGTGTTTATATCCCTTGAGATGAACCAATACATCTTGTGTACATCAAACTGAGTGAACTAATGCATTACATACATTTCATTCTGGAGGAGCCACTTCAATGAGGAATGAACGCAAGATACATATCTTGAAAGATTAGGTTTACCTGCTAATAATGCACATATCAAGAGGCTTTAAAAAGTGTTATAAATGCCATTAATGAGTATAGGCACCAGACCAGAATATTTATAAATTCAAAACTGGCATGTCACTCAGACTCTAATCAATTTAAAGAGGCACTGTGAAAGGTGGTGATGCTGCTATGCAGTAATTACTACTACTGTAGAATGAAATCGTGTTATCTAAATGAATACTTGCTCTACATTAATTCCCTTTAGTTAGACAAGTACATGAAGTATGCAGAAAATGTTCTATTAGTCTATAAAAGGCGTTAGTGTTAAGAAATGCAAAGTATTTGCATCTTCAATTTCATAAACTTCACAAAAGGTGCAAATTATTTAATGCTTCCCAGGCTCACATAGGCAGGTCAGTACTGTTATGTCTAGTTTTCCTAGAAGTACCATCATCTCGGGGCAGTGCTTTTTGCAAGCTTGACATAGCAGCAGTTCTTTCAATGTCTATCACAGCATACAGCTCTGTGCGCCTGGTTGGAGTTTGCGGAAGTGGAGTGGTGGGGGTTTTTGGAGTCTGAGGGTTGTCAGAGTCACTACCACCTTCCAAGTCAACCTGTATATAGTTGAGCTG
Source organism: Pterocles gutturalis (assembly GCF_000699245.1). NCBI lineage: Eukaryota > Metazoa > Chordata > Aves > Pterocliformes > Pteroclidae > Pterocles > Pterocles gutturalis. The sequence goes on along the minus strand of NW_010119140.1, from coordinate 47,725 downwards.
CCTGTGTTCTAAACTTGGACGCCTAATGTCAAAGTTAAAGACTGTTGGAGTACAGTCCCGACGTCGTGTAAATTCTACTTTATGAGCACTTGCTGGTACTGTTACATTCTCTGTATTGACATAATTATGCATTGGATCTAGGTTATTGTGGTAGCCATTCAGAGATGGGGTCTTTGGTCCTAAAGTGTCATCTTCATCTCTACTCAGCTTGCGGGCTTCCCAGACAGGAGGCAAGGATGGCAAGTTTTCATAGTTCAACAGCGCAGTTCTCCTCTGAGCAGAGTTGTTTACGTTCTGGGTGTCTGAGGTACTGGTTGATGTCAAACGACCTCTCCTGACCCCTGAGGCACTAGGGATTGATAACCTGTTTATATTTTCATACACCAATTTATTAGCAGATGGTGTTTCTCTACGTTCATCACTGTCGTACCCAGTGTCCCATTCAGTGTTGTTTGTGCTGCTCCCACTAACTTGGTCTCTCCCAAGTTGCTCCAGTTTCTCTCTTTCCATTAACTGTCTTTGAACAGGTGTTGGTCCTAAAACAAACTTGACTCCTTCAGGCTCCAGGAGAATCTGAGCATCTCTGTCATCAGTACACATCTGATCCTCTTTCACTTTAGTTGTTTCAGTGTTTGAAAGCTTTGATTCCAGTGGTGCATGCACACTTGAACAATTTTTTCTCTCCTCTTGTACCCCAGTAGTGTTGACATAAGTGTGTACCTAAAAGAGGAAGAAAAAAAACCCAGGAAATTCAAATGCTATTTGTGCTTTTTTTTGTCCTCCAAATTTCTTTCCTTAACTCCCCACTTTTCTAATCAAAATACCAGAAAACCAAATCTCGTAATAGCAGCTGTTTAAGAGCAAAGGTCATTTCTCTTACATTTTGCTGAACTATGCTCTAGTTTTGTTCTTTTTCCCTGAAATTTTGTTAAGGTTTTGTCAATGTTACTCTAAAAAAAGAATAGAATTTACATCCTACATTAATAATTATTTTGATTTGATGTTTTATCTCAGTTGTGCCCTAGACACAGCTTTTCACATTCTATTCCAGCTCTGCTCTGGTCAGGGCCACCTTGGGCTGCTCCAACTTAGCTCATTAGTTCACTTGGGCAAACCAGTTAAGAAGAGCTCTACTTTGTTGTCCCTTGCCATGACAGTAACCAACACTTCAATAGCTGCTTCAGCTAGACTTATTTTTGTAATTTCCACACTGCAAAGGAAATCTACTGTCCATTATTTAAAAAAAAAAAAAAAAAAAGCCGCAAAAAACCCCAGGATCTCGCCTTATGTGCATTCTTTCTTCAAGAGCCAACATACTCCTAATACCAGAACCTAAAGTAGAAAAATATACAATTCCATATAAACTGTGGCGCTCAGAATAAAAAAGGAGCAGGAATTGGCACCAGATGGCACTAAGAAAGGCAGGACTAGATACACCACTAGTTTATCTCTCCAAGTTCCCACAGTGGAGCACCACAAGGCTCAATGGGATAGACCAGAGTAATGGATTCCTTCTCTAAATTTTAATTCTGTCTGGATACCCAGACAGTAAAAGTAGTATTTTACAGCAGCAGGCACCTAGCCTTCCCAATTTCTCTGTCAAGCTCTACAAGCTGAAGTGTTATTTACAGCTCACTTGACTCCTACACTGATTCTTTAAACTAATTTACTCTTCAATAACTCCAGCAATAACACTTGGACTCTTCAGCGGGGGCTCCTAACAGATGTCTTCCCACAAGACTGTTCACTGCACTTTGCTCTGGTTACCTTCTCTGGTTTCCAACACTGTTTCTTGTCACACAAGAGCCTTCTTAACAACATTACATTTTATTAAACTTGACTAACATTTTCACCAGCAACCTGAATGATGAGATAGAACACACCCTCTGAAAGTTTTCAGTCTGTCCCACATTGGTAGGGTTTCCACTGAGAGGGATCTCAGCAGCCTGGAGAAGTGACCTCCCAGAAACCTCACAAAATTCAGCAACAGCAAATGCAAAGTCCAGTCCCTGGCATGAAACAACACCAACAGTACAGGCTAGGCACCAGCTGACTTGAAAACAGCCTTGCAGAAAAGCATCAGGATGGTGAGCTGAATATAAGTCAACAGTGTGCCCTTGCAGCAATGAAAACCAAATGGTCACTGGTTTGTGTTAGCAAAAGCATGGCCAGTAGGCTAAGGAAAGTGATTATTACCATCAATTCAGCACTTGTGACACTGAATCTGGACTAATGGGCTCCCCAGAACAAGACAGACACCACTACAGTGGAGCAAATCCAGTGGAGGGCCATGATTAGAGGGGCTGGAGCATGTGACATACAGGGATAAGCTGAGCGCCCCATCCTTGTTCAGTCTTAAGAGAAGGCCAGGAAACAACCTAATAGCTGTCTTCAACTACCCAACAGATGAAAAGACAAAGCCAGACCCTTTTTGGAAACATTCAGCAAAAGGCTAAGGGGCAACAGACATCAGCTGTAACAGGAAAAAAATGTGATTACATATTAGAGAAAAATGCTTTGACAACAAAGGTGGTCAAAACACTGGAACACATGGCTCAGAGACACTGTGGAATCCCCGTGTTTGGAGAATTCAAAGCATGACAGCACCAGGCTCTGTGTAGCCTCCTCTAACTTTAAAATTTGACCTCAAGAACTCTAGAGGTCGCTCCTAACCTAAATTATTCCATAGTTTCTATTTGTCAAATAGAAGACTTACATGTAAAGAAACTTTTTGACCATTATCTCTCATTATAAAATACAATTTATGTGTTTAAAAATAATTAATGAAATTTTTGAAAAGAATATATTCAAATATATACTTTCTATATCTTTATTTGTATATAAGTATGAAGAGCAACTTAAAATAGTTACTCTTCCCCAGCAAGCTATCCTACAAAGTATCTTTTTAAAGAGGCAAAGCAAACACTTTTCTGAGGTAGTTAACATATGGTAGAAATACATTACACCTAATACTGAAAAATAGAAATCAAAGCCTACAGAATAAGCATTAGAAAAATCTGAACTAATGTAGAACCTAATTTACTGAGGGCAAAAAAAAAATACCCACTTGCTCCTCTGCTACAAGTAAAGGATGTGTTGACTCTTCACCAACAGAGGGGAGGCGTGCACTTCCGATAGAAGGATGTCTGCTCGAAGGATGTGATGAGGCATCTCCAAAAGATGGATATCTGGGATAGCCGTTAGGTAAACTTTGTGCGTTGAACCCAGGAGCTGATTCAATTAGAAAACAAGCAAAACCATATTAAAATAGAACATTTTACTGTATATTAGTAAGATGCTTTATAACTTCATTTTTTATTTTCAAAAGAGAAATTAAAATATGTAAAACAGTCTTAAATATTCACAAGACTCAATTTTGCTGGGAGGAAGGAAAGGGAAAGCAAATTGCAGAGTATAGCATCCCAGTATCTACAGGGAAACATGTCTGAAGCAACCACTGAAATCTAGGTGTACTACACACAACAGTCCTCCCAGTAAACTCCCTATCCAACTTCTCTTTCTACCATTAACAACGTCTCTGTAACAAACAGGGACTTATTTACTTAAGCTTCCTGTTCTGAAATCATCAGTAACCTGGAATTCCTACTTTCAAATATCAAGCCACCCGCCTGAGATTATTTAAAATCCTCCAGTATTTTTGAAAGGACTTCATTCTATCCATCCATCTATTCACAGCAAAAGAAGGATTCCAAACAGACTGTATATGTGATGTTACCATTATTTTTTTGCCCTACTAAAAGGGCTGGAACATTGTCCAACATTAATATTTCTCAGAAATGCTACAAGTAAAATATGGTGATATGTTCTAAAGCAATGCAATAGGTATATTCATAAGTGTTCATAAGAACACCGCTTCACTGACTTCTTGTGTTCTTCACAGCGTTCTTATGCAACAACTAAATTCCCAAAACTTATTTCTTAAAGCTGAAGAACTTGACTATGGCGGTTTTGCTCCCAAGACTTAAGATTCTCAGAAGAGAAACCTCAGCAAGTACCTCAAGAGAATGCATTACTGGAAATTAGCCTCTTAGCTTTAAATTAGTTTTCTTTTTAATTACTTTAAGATTTAATGGAAATTATATGCTATTTTCAGCTAAGTACCACATTACATTCAGGTATATCATCAGACAGTATAACCGTACTTACTGGTAGGTGTTCGAGGGGTTCTTGGAGCTTCCAACTCAGTTTGATGATTATTCCTTTCTACTACTGGTTCTTCTACCACATTTATGCTATTATTCTGCATTATCTCTTGCAACATATTAAATAGCTCTTCTGCACGGGCACATTTAAAGGCAAAGATTCCTATAAATGTACAAGAAAAAAAATCAAAATCCTTTTATGTAAGAAATATGCCTTACAATGTATATAGCTTTAAAAGAAATGGAAGTGGAATCCACATAATGAGTACCTGTTAAAGAAGCAAAAATGTTAAGAAATTTTAATTGCACCAAAACACACTAAATTACTGTGAGAACCTTTAAAGTGTTTATCTAATAGAAGAATACGATTCCCATGCACCAAAAGTTAAATTAGAACAGAAACCTGATTCAGTTAAAGATAAAACTGTTTTGAGTGCTAAATGAGGGGTAACAAAAAAAACCCAAACCACAAACCAGGGCAAGATTTTTTTTTTAAAGCTGATAAAAAGGATACCTGTTAAATAAATACATTTTAAAAATACACCACTAAATGAAACTACTGTGGTGCTACAAGGTCACATTTTTTAAAGAAATTTCCATTAAATTACCATAAAAACAAGATACCTGCACAACAGGAAAGAAAGATTTAAACACTAGGTAGAAGTTTAGTTTCTTTAAGAAGATTAAAATGAAAAGCTAGTAAGACAAACCGTGCGAAACAGACAGTAACAAACCAATTGCTTTAGGCTAAAGGATAGACACAGAACACAAAGTTAGCAGCAATACCATGTACTTTCCGTGTGTATTGTGCCACTTTGCCTTTAAACAGCAGGGAGCGCCCCAACTTACCCTCACAAGCAAAGTCGCAGCTTTGGATTATTCTTCCATTGAAAGCATGAAGTTAAAGTTGACATGCCTGTTAAACGTGGGTGCAGGTGCTCATTTTTTAAAATGAGTATTACAGTCTTAAACTCTCTTTACTAAAAACTACCTACCTATATCGCTAGTTCTGTAAGTGCAATTATGTTAATATGCTGGCAATTACTATCATCATATATTTATTTAAGGATGCAGAATTGTGACAGATCAGAACTACCAGAAATGTTCTACATGGCAGAAGTTCAGAAAAAAACCGCTGGGAATACACCAAATGGGCTAAGAAGAATGACACTCAACAATTAATATTCAGCTGGTGCAGTGAATAAGCTTCATGCTTGCAACACAGCAGCTGTAGAGCTGCTTCTACCACATTTCCCCAACCCATGATCCAGCTCAAGTACAGTACTCCATGTTTAATTTTTTCTGTATTTCTGAAAATTCACACTGGATACTTAAATCTTAATGGACAAAAAAAAATCAAATTAAAAAAATCTAGGTTCACAAGCTTAAAAAAGCTTCCAGTATGTTTCTGAAGAAATTCAGCTGCCTTTACCCCTTTTTTTTTAAAAAAAGTGCTTCCAAACTGCCGATTCCTTAAAATATGAGGTGAACAAAATCGGCACTGAAACTGCAAGCAAAAACAACTTGAAGAAACCTTGATTTTTATTAAATACATTAACATTAAATACAATGTGATCTGTCACTTGCACAATACAGTGACACACCAGCTCTTCCTCTATCCTGAATTGCCCATTAGCTGTCTTCAAGGTTTTTAATACCTGGCACAAACTCAATGGTTTGCCGTGTAATTTGAGATTAAATGGAAAACACAAACAAGAATATTGAGTAGTGCAATCAGTAAAAGTTGATGGGCAGCATTCAGGGTATTCTTAAATGAAAAACTCTGTCTTCTCACCAAGTGAAGATGAAGTTTTGCAACTGTGCCCACAAAACTCTCTGTAGGTCTCAGGAACAATGCTCCATTGCAAAACGGCAGCAGAGGGAACATTTTCTGCCAGATTTCTTCTCTCCTCAATATTCACAGTATTTTAATATTATGTAAGGAAGGCAAGAAACAAAAGTGGGAGGAAAGGGTTGCTGCTCAGACAGCCTGCTTAATCTTCTCTATTAAAAAACAAAAAAAGAAACTAGGAGGGAAGCAGAGGGTGGAAAATTTTGCAGACCTGCCATGGAAAAGAACCTTCAAAATAGTATTTTCAATTAAATTTTATTAGTACCCATTTTACATGTTTAGAAGAAGCTGTAAATTAAACCTGCAAAATCAATTTATTTTCTTCAAAACGGTTTATTATTTTCTTCTTAGAAGTCTGAAAATTTAGTTTAGTGTGGAACATACTGTAACATTTTAAAACATCTCTATTTCTCATTAAGAGATGAATTGAGAATGAATTCTAAACCCTGTCTGCCCTTACCTCTGCTTGGACAATGAAGATTGACCAGCTTTGTTTACGATCAAGTTCTTTCATCTTCATGAATTTTATAGTGGAATTAAAAAAAATAAATTGCATTTGCTAAATATCATTATTGATAAAAAAACTAGTAAATGCTAAAAATCTGTAAGAAAATAAAAGTGAAACAATTTCACGACGTATTAATACATGTGAATTCCAACTACACACAGCTACATCACAGTACCAAGATGCAAAATGAGGCAGAGACCTCAACCAAAACAGCTATTCCCTCAGGGACTGCTGCAGTGAAGAGAGAAAGAAAAGCCTAAATCTTCTCATTGGGAGCCAACCTTGGGCAAGGCAGGCATGATCTGGGAACTGGAAAGGTAACCATCTTTTTCCAGTTGAAGCCACACAGAAAATAACTGAGCATAGCTGGAGTTTACATACTTCAGACAAGAATGTGACAGAATTTGGTAATGTCATTGATATAAATGAAAGTGGTATTTGTTTTAGGAAGAAGATGAAACAAGTGTGTTACTAAAGACAATAACAGGGTAGAGATATCCAGTTCATACTAGTGCTCCAGTCTTAAAAATCTAAAAAGAGAGAATTCTTTGAATTCTGAGGAGACTCCTCCACAGTTCCAGGTTTCACTGCCCCTTCCTGAAAGTCAGGTCAACCTCTGAGGTAGAAGAATCTCCCTGTCAAAACCACCTCCTAAGCTGACCAGAAGTATCCATGCATACAAGCATGAAGTGCTCCAAACGTACAATGCCAAAATCTATGTGCAACTCAAATTCTCATTTTACCACAAGACTTCTTCATAAGGTAACTTACTTTTTTTCCAGAAACCACATTCACATATAAAACTATACCCTTTATAACCCCTGACAAAGGACAAGCAAATATACTTTTTTTAAACAAAATTGTCTTCCAGCATCAAATAAATTTCTAAAAAGCTTTATATATAAAAATTCCACATACCTTGTCCAGTTTGACACCTTCGGCCACTTTCAAAAGAGAAAAGATTTGAGTCATAGCCATAGCGACGGAGACAGAGGTAGTGCCATTTTACGGAGTCCCTTTTACGGGTGTACAAAATTAGTTCTGTATCTGTAAGTTCCATTATGCCAGAACCCAGTTCATTACCATCATCATCCACATTAATAACCTATAAAAAGAAAGTTAAATAGCATTAGGTAAGTACGCTTTTGAGAGCCAACATCACTACTAATAATGTTTCACGGATATGCTCCACCTGGTCTGTCATATGAGTTACAATCCTAAAGGTAAAAGTTAAAAAAAAAAACCAAAAAAACAAAAAAAAACCACCCACAAAAAAACCAAAACAACTCACCAAACCAGTTCCTTCGCTCCCCCAACCCGGAATTAAAATAATACATATTTAAAAGCAATATGAGACTGCATAACATTATTGTAAAATCTGAGGAGAAATTTAAGACAGAAGAGATTTGTAATTTTTTTTTTTAACTGGCTTTATGTAAATATTCTGTTATTTCCACATGGATAAGGCATACCTCAGCTAATGGAATATTTCAGAGCCCTTTTTCTAAAAAAAAAAAAACAAAAACATATTTGCTTTGTCATATAACCCCACTTACAGTTGGGAAAAAGAAGGAAAAAGGATAAGGGACTCCAAGATAAAGCTTCCTTCACATATCTGTATAGCCTTGCACTGTGCTGAATCACCAGTGTTTTGGATGTTTTTTCTGCCTTTTTAAAAGCCAACAAATAATTCAAATACCATATGTTTATCTTGCATGAAAACATGTGTATAAAGCTTAAAATCTTATTCTTTCTGCTTTCAAACCACATGGAGGTCATCTGCATACTTTATGGAATTTGGACAACGTATATTTTCCTCTGCATATGTTTTACCTCACAGTACTGCTTTTTGTGGGGTTCTTTCTTACTCAATAAAAAAAGCTACCAAAAAAATCTTCCCTATGGTATCAATTAATGGTATTCCTTAAAGAAACATTTTCAACTTGAAATCTAGTCAACTGAAAAGAATTAGGAATAGTTTAATCTGCCACTGAGACTTATGCCAACTTTCTTCATTTTGAAAATTACATTCTTTCATCTTCTCCCCCCTGCTGCTAAATCAGAGACCCACACAAACAACAGAAAAATTCTACAAGGAGAAAAATAGGAACTAGTTACATAAAGTGATGTCAAATGCATAAAAAGCAAGAAAACAGAAAAATATTTTATCCTTCAGTTTTTTGTACTGATAATATTAAACATTTCCAGAAATTCCCATAGCTTTAAAGTTCATTTCAGTGTTGCCCTAAGGCAATACATGAATCATTTTTCACTATGGAAGCATTACATTCCTTTGCAACTCACAGAGACAATTTGGAGCACAGAAGCAAATCTGGCTTGTGTGACTATGCAAAGGTATGTTTACTTAAAGTCACTGACTTCAGCAGCTTCCTTTTAAGCATGTTAAGCACATGAACAAGTGTTCACAAGCTTATAAATTCCAGGCATATAAGGGATAAAAACATGTTTATAAATAAAATTTATTCAAGGACAAAAGTTCTCAAAATGCTATAATCAGTAGTGATCTTCAAGTAAAATCTTCCATTGCTTACCCCACATCCAGGTTCATTATCACACTTCTCCAATAGCTCTTCTCTTATGCTTATGACTACCTCCTAACTTCAGTAACCTTCCAGAGGCAACAACACTCACTTGGGCCCTACCAACTGAAATGGAGGTGGACCAAAAGCACAGGGCTGCTTCTCCTTCCTGAAGATCAAAACTGTCATAAAAAAACCAGGCAATTGTCTAGACAATTCCTGTGATTGCTGGTGTGAGAGGATTTCTCAAAGGGGTGAGGGAAACCTGTGGCCACAGACACCTCCAACTCTGCAATGCTTTAACCATTCACTAATTCTCACCCTGTTTTCATTTAAATTTTTTCCATCACAGACCTACTATGCAAGAAATCAAAAAAATAATTCACAGCATACCACATCAGTTGCTTACCTTAAACTTGTTTCGATGGTTATCTGGGACAGTTTCTTTATCTGGACAGCTACAACAGCTACCCATGACTTCTTTAGAAGACCATGTGATCTCTAAAGAGGAAAAGAAAAAAAAACACCAAACCAAAATGATCATTTAGTTCAAGTGAAAAAGAGTATCATAAACAAAACACCCAAAACCCAACACAAATTGGTCTCTGAAATTACAGTTCTTCATGATGAATTTCGCAGTCATAAATAATAAAAAAATCAACATAAGTATTACAAATATTTTTTAAAAGTTAAGTTAGATTTGTCATTAAGTAGTGGCAACATCAAGCTGTTCAAAGTGCTACCACTAATTCAACTCAAGGTTACTACCAAACAGACCCATTTGATTTGTCACCTTAATTCCCATGGTAGCAGCTTGGGGGAAAACAAAAATCAACAACTTACTAGGTGCAATTCTCATCTCCTAAACCAGGGCCTTTACCCAAGGCAACTACCTGGATTACAGTTCCATCTAAATGAGCACTCCCTGGCTTAGACTGCTGAGCACAGCCCTAGTGACGCCCATACAAGCCCTGGGCTGTAGGAGGTTACCAAGCACAGGCAACACAAAGAGCCCACATGGCAATCCTGAAAGGCTGCCCTGGCTTCGGCAGCTCCAGGGCTGGCTTGCAATAGAGGGTGGAGGTGTTCCAAGCCTGCAGGCAGCCCCGTGCTGGCAGCCGTGCAGTGAGGCTCTGTGCTTCCACTTTTAAATACTTCCCATATAGCAATGTACATAAAACTCTGTAATCAAAGTCAAGGGAAGGAAAAAAACCCACATTCAACACAAATATTTTAAAACTTTTTTTTTAAATTTCTATTAAGTTCCATTTGGATTAAGTGGTGTTGTACAGTCTACTTCATTTGCTATAAAACAGTAAAATATTCAGGTAACACAGAAAAGCATGGCTGAGTTAAGGAATCCAAAAATAAATATTTGATATCTTTTATATTTTCATTTAAAGATTTTTTGTATTTATGGTAAAACTTTCATAAAATAAGATGATAAAACATTCATAGAACCAAGTCTCACAACTTCCTTCTTCTCCCTCTACCACCTTGCAGAGTGATAAGTCTTGTATTTCTTAAATACGAGAAAGTCAGACAAAAGAAAACTTGACCCATTTACATGAACTTTACATTGGATAAGAACTAAAATTTCCACTACACAAATGAAAATGGGGCAAAATCCTGGGAGAGAGAGCTAGTAAGTCAACAAGACACATGACATTAAGAATCAAGAAAAATAACTGGTTGATAACTTTTCCTGAAAATAAAGGGAATCAGATCACCTTAAGAAAATCAGGGCTTGCTTTCTGCACAGGCATTTGTATTAGAATGCTGCAGCAGTAGCCAAGTAGCACTTCAGTTTGCTGAGAAATAAGGTGCAAGGAATACAATGAAGCTAACTCTTCTTTTCTTGACCAGAAAAGCCACTCAAAAGAGATACTGCTACCCTGAAGACTGTATAAATTTGTATAAATCCACCACCAAAACCCTGCAGAGGTGAAATGGAGAGCTCAACAGAAAGGGTAACAAGATGGCTTGGATTAATCCAGTAACAGAGGGGCTGAGCGCCAGACAAGTAGTCAAAATCACGGATTCTCTAATGTTATTTCTGGGCATAACATGAAAACATGCATTAATTTGTCAGAGATTTTTTTCCCAATTCAACATGGAACTGGGGAGTTGGTTGTTTGCTTCTGCTGTTGCAGAGAGAAACTATGCTACACACTTCTGGTTTTTGCATAATTAAGTCTTGAATTTTATTAATCATTCCAATCAGTCTCTCAGTTACAGAGTACATTTAACAGTCTTCACACATACAGCCAATTTTAATTTAACTATTCAATATATATATTTTTTTTTTCCTTATGAATTCTGCCTGTTTTGTTTAGAAAGGGAGATGCAAGTATTAACACCTATTACTAATTTCCTACCCTGGCACCCCACAATGCTTCACTACAGTAATGTTCAGATGTTGGTCTTGTTAGCTTACTGATGATATCCTATTTATTCTGAGAATTCACTGCTAGAGAGAGCAACTTGTCAAAATAGCTGCAATGCAGATTAACAATTAGTATATACAGTTGCAGCAAAGGTTTTCAAGCTCTGGTCCATACAGCAGTCATAGTTGTAGATGCTTCCAGCGGCCTTCAGACAAAGATTCTTGCACTTTATTATAAAGTCCAGTCTCAGACGTCCCCAAATGTTTTGACAAAGTGGAAACAGAACTAGATAGCAGCATGCTGTTAGAGTATAATGACTTTCTTTGCATTCAGCATAAAATAACTGACCAAATCTGTTGGAGGCAGGTGCCAGCAAACTTAAAAAAACAATTTAAAAACCTTAACTACAAAGTAGCTTGGGAAAAATCACTAGAGTCACAAGTAGAAAGATGAAGTATATGAAGATGTATTAAATATAGCCACTGTATCTCAAGAATGACAGAGTATGTAAACAACAAGAATACAAGCTCATTATTTTGTCTCCAATATATTCTGATATTAACACTTCATAAAACCAAGAACTGCAATGCTGCTTCAAAGGAGAAATGTGAACCAAGGTTATGAGGAAGAAATGAAACAGCTAGGGAACTGGCAGAAGTAAAAATCACTCACCTAGATTTGGCCATTAATATTCCCAGCCTCTGCTGCAGCATCAGGGCTTCTGTCATACTTCAAAGTGTCATGCTGTCTTGTCACAGAACTAATAATTTGACCTAGAACTAGAAGAGTACATAAAAATTAAATTTTTCCTGTTTTTAAGATGCCAGTCAGTAAACTAACAAAAACACATACAGTTGTGGTTTTTTTTTTTTATTTTATTTTATTTTGGCAGTATTATGTCAAGTAAGGTCTTCATGGCTAGGATGTATCTTAAGTGGAGTTTTAGACAAAGAGACTGATCTCTTAGAGCTTCCGCAGCATTTCAGTGGCTAGCTAGGTCCTGGAAGAAAATAACCTGGTGTCCCTTTCTGCGGTGTAGCTGGTCACACTGGGGACTCCACTCATTCTCCACTCGCTCCTTACCCAATTTAGTGTGGAAATGACACACACGAAGCTCCTGTTATCCTTAGTACATACCAACCAAACCACAGCACACAAACAGAAGAACACATACAACTTAGTCTGTTGAACTCCCTCTTGCTTATCCTACTGAACATATACAAATGCTGACTTGTATGGCTAACACATCACCCTTTCTCTGCTTCCCTCATAATTCTTGCTGCATGACATTAACCATAAATTGTTTGCTTTGACTTCCCTCCCCTTCCAATGGTTCTCATACTAGCTATCCACTCACATGTAACACCAAAAGCTCAACTCCTGCTTCCAATCAGGTTAACAGTTGGCAGGCTCCACTGTCTGTAAAATTGCCAAACAAGCACTTGATGTTTCCTTTGACACTGCTTCTTGAACTGGAGAGAAGGGCTAAATTCTCAGAAAACGACTTTATTATTAGCCTTTCTTATCAGCCTTTCAGGATGTCTGTGCAAACTTGCTGGAGACTGTTGCAGCTCTTCTTATCAATACTGCCACAATTGTTTGTATTTATCTGCTGTCCTCTGCTTTGCACCTGGATAAAAGCATTCTGGGAACCCAAAGCACTCTTCTTTTTGGCATAGTATCAAGTGTAATGTAGTCCCAAGCCCATCCCAGGTCCTAGGCATCATGGCAACAGTTGCAGAACACTCTTACTATGGAGAACAGCAGAAATACAATACCGGCAAATGCAAAATAATGCACCTAGCAACGGATCTCTATCTGTTAGGAAAGATCAGTCAGGGAGTCACACAGTTCAATGAAAACACTAGCTCAATAGCTATCATAAAGCAAATGAAACAGAATTTTTTGGAAAAAATTAAAGAGCCAAAACAAAAATACAATTCTATTGTATGATTCCACCATGCACCCACATAAGTAGTAATATATGCAATTGTGCCTCCCTCTGTCAAAAAAGATACAGTAAAAGCAGAAATATGCTACTAGGACTGCTCAGCGTGGAAAAAAACGACTGCACAAGACAGAAAAGATTAGTACAGAATTATAGGTGACAAATAAAGCACAACTATTTTCCAAATGCAAGCATAAGAGAGTAGCAGTTGACATTATTAAAGGGCAGGTTCAAAAAAAAAAACTACACAAAAGCACCTTTTGCACAAGGTATGTAGTTAAACTTTGTCATCCACAATGTCTTGTGGGAATGAGTTTCAAAAATTTAAAGATTTGGAAAGTATATGGAAAAATACAAGCTCCACAAAGAGCTTTTAAACTCAAGGATGTCACATCTGGCTCAAAAAGTCTCTAAGCTGCAGATACTGAGAAGGGCCTTAGGGAGTGATCATAAAGTGCTCCTTCTTACTATTCCTTTTCCTATATATTTACTATTGGCTGTCAGAATTTACTATTCGCTGTCAGAAACAGGATCCTGGACAAACCAATACTTCTAGTCTGATACAATAAAGCCATTCTCATTAACATAAAAACATACATTTTTGAGTGCACTGCCATAAGACATTAAAAAAATGAAATAATTAACAGCTTGTATTTAACTTGAAACTAAAATCTACATTTCACAAAGGTACAGAAGGGTAACCTTACTAAACTGTTTGATGGATATGTATATTTACATACACATACTTAGCATAAAGATTCTCTGCTGTGCGTAAGTGGTGTTTAGTATCAGGAACCTGCAGCAAGTCACATACTGTTCCTATAATTTTCTGTCCTTTAGCCATAAGGTTTATTAATCTTGGACAAAATTGTACACAGTTGCATTCAAGACCTATGCCTCTGCAACACACAAAGGCTCTGGTTCTGTGATGGCCCTACCTAATCTATGGTATTATCTATGTTTTTTTGGTCAGGTTAGATTTATGTTGGCTTAGCACACCAAACCAGCTCAGCAGAGAGTCTAGCAAGTGTCAGAGCCAGCTGGGGACAGAACCACAGCCATAGTCACCTCTGCCCAGTTTTCAGAAAAGCTAACCCCTTCACTAATTACTGAGACTTACTTGGTTTACCAAATTCCCTGCTAAAACCTTCAGAATGGGAGAAATGAGAGAGGGAACAGAAAGCTTGACCTACCCATTGTGGTGGAATCTTACAAGTAGTCATTAGAAAAATAACAAAATTAAAAATTTTCAAAGGCAAGCTACACTAATACAGGTGTGTTTGCACTGGTATTTACCCTGATGTTTTTCTAGTAGTTTTAAAGCCTTCACATGGTTTGGCTACCTAAAGCAGGCTAGCCTGTTTCAGTTACCGAAGAAAAATTCTTAAATTATCTAAACAGAGTTTTTAATGGATAAACGAAAGCACATAAATTTACAGCACCTAACTTCTTTTAAATGTAAAGCAATAACAAAAATCTCCAACCAGTTGTTTCCAATTACAAGTTGGCTATTTACTCTGTTTAGGATTTTCTTAAATCTTCCCAGATTGCAAAATATTTACCCAAACTTACACATACATGGAGAAGCAGACATTTCCACAGTCATAACCCTAAAAGTTAATCTTTTCAGTTATGTCTACAATGTCAAATTTAGGAGCTGTAATTTCCCGTTCATGAAGCATCAGTGATGGTTGGGTGCAGTCATGCAAGAAGGGGGAAGGGAATGGGGAGTATTTTCTGCTTCTCCCTAAGACATTCATTAGTGCATTGCAAGATAAAAATTGAAGGCAATACAAACCAGGACCAGCACTTACCTAAACCTTGTTAACAGGATTGAAAATTAGGAACTGTCATAACTTCAGTAAGATTTATTACTTTGCTTTCTAAAGTAAAACATGTCTCTTTCCTGCACAGACTAAGCAGTGGCAAAAAGTTATGCTTATCTCTCAAAAGTCAAGGAAGACTAGGCATCAGTGCAAATATGGGAGATACTTTTTTTTAAAAAAAAAGTTACAGTCAAAAACTTGCAAAGATTCTAACATTTGCAATTCTGAAATCTCCATACGCTAGGAATTGTCTGAACAACATGTGCATTCCCCTTGTGCCACATGGACGAGCCGCAACCGTACTCCTTTCGCTCATGGTAACTGGTCACCCTGTTAGTCTGCTCATGGTTGCAAAGCTGATCTAAAAACTGGCATTAACTTAGTTCTGCATGCTCTGATTGCAGAAGCAAATGTTAACGCTGGGGGATATTTTCTGTACGCATTATTTCCTAGCACACCCTTTTCAAAAGTCAGGGAAGGAAAAACCCCAACCCATAGCACACCTTAGAAGAGGTAGGGAGAAGCAAAGGTGCCTTGTCTGTAAACCGATCTTTTGCACATATTCCCTTTCAAACCACCAGCTGACACACTGCTAGATGCTCTGTACATCTTGCTCTCAGACCTACAAATGGAGAGCAGAAAACATAACTAAAGTGCTTTAACATAATTTTTAACTAAAATTTTGTGGTATAAAATGCCTTAAGAAGTGGCTAGGGCTTTTTCTTCCTTCAGAAATTTTAATATCTAGAAAGCCCAATTAATATAATGGAGTAACTGGAGAAAGGTGCCTGTGTACAGGTTGTTCGCACTAAGGCTGAGAAGCACTTGAACCTATTAATTCACGTCTTATCAAGCACTTGATAATATTTTGATCACAGCTGAGATATAGACCCACACTTACAGATCATTTTTGCCTATAACATTTGAAAACACCCAGTTTAGAAAACTACATGTACTTTTAAATTTAAAGTGTCAGTGTTCACCATTTTCAAAGATTGTTTCTTGTTTGGCCTATGCTACTTAAAAAAAAAAAAAAAAAAAAATTGAAAGGCCGCAATCCCAACCACTAGAACACAGAACTCCTCTGCACTTTTATTTCCTAATCGTATTTAAAATATTTGCTAAAAAAAGGTACAGCAAAAAAAAACATTATCACTCTCTACATCTAACATCAATTTCAGTGGAAATAAAGCAGTTATGATAAAAACCAAACCAATAGAAATGCTGTGAGTTTTGGAGGTATATTAAAATTGCAAACTCACTGACAGATGGATTAATCAAAATCAGGAGTATTTCACCTTCTTAATTAATTTATTTGAACAATTCTATTTAGCATAACATAGAATAATATTTGTCAAATCATTAATTATTTTTAAAACTTGAAACCACCTGGCACTTCATATTTGTCTTCAATAACAATGCAAGGATGTAACCTTCATAGTCCAAACTCTTCCACTTCCTAAAATACATTTCTCAAAATGTGTTCTGTAACCATTGCAAAGTGTTAAACACAGTTTACCTAAGCTTGAAACAAGTTAGCCAACTGCACTTTAGACCAACACTGAAATCAAACATTACAATTCAGAAAGCTCCAAAATTCAGTCAATTTAAGATTTTTTTTTCAGGTGCACTGACACTATAATACTTGAGTATTTCAGAACTACAGGATTGGGTTCTCACAGCTGTTTGCTATCAAAGAATAAACAAAAAAAACCCCTCACTACATTCAATTTGAAGTTTTATTAAAACGCTCTTAAAATACAGATTGTATTAATGGTTTCAACACCTGCTTCTTTCTTAATTTCCTAATTAATGCTCAGATGAATAAAAAAAGGTGTGTGGGGGGGGAATTAGCTGTACTTGACAGCTTCAGGAGAAATCCTTACATTTTTGAAAGGGAGAAGTCCAGTACTTGGGAGGGGCATGGAGGGAACAGAGAATGTAATAGTTGTCATCTGTACCAAGCCTAGGAAGGTTTCGATATCATAACTGCCTTCTGTGAAATAAATTCAAGGTATTGTCTATGGGACAGACAAAATAACAAGCATTGGTTTATTTTTTAAAAAACAAGTTCTCAGATATTTTCAAATGAACTTGTTCAAATTGTTCTTTTAAGCTGCAGAGTTTTGTTTGCTAGCTCTTTTCAATTTAATATTGCCAGACCACAACAGAGACAAAGCAGGAGATTAACCATTTTTTCCCCTCCCCATTTTGGGTTCTCTTCAGCCTTTAAAAGTTATTTGGGAACAAGAGATACAGTGTATGAAAAAACAGCTGTTACTTAAAAAAAGTATTCTGCTGAAATCAATGTTTGTGGGAATAAGGAAATTTAAAAGTAGCTAGCCTGTTTTCTTCTTAAGTTCTTAAAACTTTGAAAGAACAGACTCTACAAGCTATTTCAAACTCAAATTGTGCCATGTTTCAGTTTACATGTGCCACGTAAAAGACACTACCACAAAAAGAGACATTTTTAACTTACACATGAATTTCCATCCTAGGGTCATTAACGTTGGGCACTTTTCATCATGAAGCATTCTCATCTCAAGAATAGTTGGCAGTAGCCCAGACAATAGAAATACAGAGGTTTACTTGAAGGTATCTTTCACAGAAACCATGACCTTGCAAGGAAAATAACCTGTGTAAAGTGGAGTATTCTTCCTCCTGTTTGATGGCCGTAACAGTGGGTAGGGACCAGAATGCCTAGGAAATTCAGGAGGCTCCTGGGAAGCTTTTTTGAAATCTTTTCAACTGCCTTGTTGTGGACCTAAGCTATGCACCAGATCAGAGCCACGTTTTCCTGCGACATAGTTAAATCTCCCGGCATAAACTGCATCACAGGCAAGCCGTGAGCGGGTTTCTTTTTTTTCTTGACAGCTGTTATGTGATCTCGTTTGACATGGGAGAGCTTGAGGGCAACCCTCCTTAGCCTCCTCTCAGGTAAGAGGATGTAGCCTCAAACAGAAGCAAGTGGGAGACAACAAATTATTTTTCTTCTGAAAACCTATAAAGTCTCCACTAAGAGACATTAAGTCTGTTGTCATTGCAGCTTAAACATGGAATTAGCTCTCCTCAATGGACTGTCCCAAACCCATTCTCCTGATGCCTTGGAGTTCAGGAATTATCAGAAGTGATGCCAACAGCAAATTATTTATATCTATATAAAAATATGCACAAATTGCTCAGCATTAAGTAAAATTCCCTCTTCTCCTTTCTCCAAGCATGTAAAGCAAGCTTATAAAGCTCCTTAAAAATAAGCATTATTCTTAAAACTGTTACTTAAGATAGCTAACACTTAAACCACTTTGTGCAGGAAAAGACCCAACACATCTCTAGATTTTGCCTCTTACAGACCTCACCTGGGGTTAACAAAAAAAGTAAATTCTTTACTTCAAGTGGAAAGGTGCAAAGGAAAACCAAGGGAGCATGAAGAAAGAGTTTTTATTATGACACCAGATTCATCCTGTATTTTAGGTCATTAAACCGAATGCTGTCAATCAATGTCCCACAGAGACTGACCTCTTTCCATTTAGTATGCAAGAAACAGTTCAAATTTTGTTTGCCTAAATTGCATCTCAACTAGACACTAGGAGTAGACATCACTAATTATTTGCTAGGCAACTAAACACATTGAAATAGGAAAAAAACTAACTTTGATAATTTCCTGTCAAAGTTCAAAATCCATGGCCCCCAAGTGTTTACATTTATACAGGGATTCAGACAAGAAGCATCCCCAATTCAGAGTGGGTATTACAGCCACCATCAGTACACCTGTCTGGCACATGCTGCAAGACTAATCTCACACAACAGAATACTTGGTGAGAGAGGTGACCTATTCAAAATAAGAAATCTAATTTCATTACAGTTGGATGAGTGTCTTCTTATAGGAAGGTTACAGATGCCTTAACACTGTTTTCTTTTAAAACATAAGTTATTTTTAATCTTTTTTATGGCTTTCAGTATATGGAAACAAAATCACTGTCAAACATTCACAGATAAAAACCACAACCCACTCTCTCCAACTTTTAATCTCTCTCCCTGTCCCTCATTTTTTCTTAAGGACCTATTTTTCCTTATAAATTTTTTACAGAATTATACTAACTATAAATTGATGTATTTCAGACTTGACATCCTTCATGTTTCATTATTTCCGTCCTTGCATATCATGTTAAGTATTGCTTGATATTTGATTACAACTGGTGTACTTAGAATTAACAGTGAATTTTCACCCTGCAAGAATATAAGCATCAAGAAGGGGAAGCAACTGTTAAAGCAGCCTGTTTTTCTAGATCCTTCATGAAGAATACTGAGGACATAGGGAAAACATGCTTTAAAAGATACTGCATGAGTTGTGGATTAAACCCTCTATTTAAAAATTCACCCCAAATGATGGCAAAATTTGCATTACCTTTACCAGCCTGAAATCTTCTTATGGCAGAACCTGAAGCTTACATTCTAGCTTTCAAAGGAATCTAGTAACTCCACTTAGCGTCTGTTTTCTGTTTTTCTGTTTGCCCTACGATGAGCCACACAGCACAGAACATGCCCCTCCCTGAAGCTCATTCCAGTACATCTTTCTCCTCTTTTAAACTCTCACAATTGGAAATACTTTAAGAAAGCACAGGCAAATCCCTATGAATACATTATGATAAGTACTTTTCTCACCTCAGAGTTTCTGAGCTCTGTCGATGCTAATGGTTATTCTACAGCATGGAATAATTTCACCTGGATACTGTCACCTCAGAGATTAAGTACAAACTGAAAGTATAAATCTGAGCATTTCAGGTTACACACAGATAATTTCTAAGTAACTCATTACATCCTCTGTTCATTAACCAGAGTTGCCACTACAGCAAAGCAGCTTTAATTTTTCTGCACAAAAAAAATTTTGGACGAAAGAGCAAGTCCTACAGGCATCAGAGACAGCAAACAGACTAATAAACAGAGGAACCAACTTACCACGTAGGAAAAATGTTACTGAGTAAAATCATGATTGTTTTATTGCCATTTTATTCCTTCCAGAAAATAGGCGAAGAACGCTGAAATGGTACTGCAATCAGTCCTTTGAGTTTTACTGGTAGCCCAACACTACCCATCTCATAACTGGCTAATAAAATGGATTAAACGGATAACTGATTTATCTGATGTGGCAAATCCTGCATCTTCAGCATCGTGATGTAATCCATGGTGGCAAATTCTATATGATTTAAGAATCCTGGTATCCTACTTAGTACTTAAAATAGTCCATACTTTGACCTTCTATTTATTTTGGCTAGCATATCTTCACTACCATGAAGCCAAGTTCTTGCAATTGGAAAACAAAACTTAGGTTTCTGGAACATGGGACTCCCACGTACCAGACCTCACATGCACATAAAGAGATGTAGCACCAAAATAAAGCATTTGTCCTGAACTAGTAATTACTGAATGTGGTCAGTTCCAAGAGCCTCATTCCCCCAATGGTCACAAAAAGGATCTCTTCACTTTATAATTATTTGGGGGAGGGGGGGGGAAGATATTTCTGTACATCAGCAAAGACTGACTAATTCACTTTAATGCTTGGAGACGGAACAGACATAAGAGGTGCCAGAGCTGGAATGTTCTCCCATGGAAACACAGCAGTTTAAAGGGATACGAGTATTCAGTAGAACAGGAAGACACCCCTCAGAAATACAGCAGAAGGGGCATGAAATGCTCTCCTTGCCTGCCTACGTGTGTCGCCATGCTTCAAATCAACTCCTCTTCTTTCAGGTGTCCTGGAAGGTCCTTGCCTTGCACAGTTTGACAAACAGTGACATAACAACAATTTACCCCCAAATGGCGAATGCATTTTAGGGAGATGTCTTTTTAATGGTAAAGCAAGCTGAACTAAGGTCAGACATAGTCCTTGCCCTTCATCCACTTGGCAATGATTATTAAGAAAATTAATATTGAAGGTGCCTAAGTACCAGAAGAATGAAAAAGTAGCAGTGCTAACAAACCATAACAGAGTTAAAAACGACAATGAAGGAGATCCAAGAAGAAACTAAACATGCTGAGAAAGAGCTTGGTGCCGCTGGCTGCAATTATGGAAAACAAACTATGAATGGCAGAGGTGAAGTTGCAGGATCTAGTTTATAACTTTGCTTATGCTAACAGGTGGAGTTTTACCTCAAGATTTTTATTAAATGAGCATGCTGTCAGACTTATGATTAAAATACAGTAATAAATGTACACTCCTTTTCTCTCTGTAGACCTTTCCAAAGGAAAAAAACACAAAAACAAAAAAACAAAATTGGCAAAACCCAAGCTAAACTGTAAAGCCTTCTGGCTCCTGTGAAAACAAAATTATTGCAACCACACACATGCTTCAGCACACAAGCTTGCCATTTCAGCGCACCGCCCTCAGAGTCCTCTTTGAACACGCGGCGAGGAGGCTGATGCAGGATCGCACCGGGAACTCGCCCTCTCAGCAGCATTCCTTCGCTGGCACCTCCTGCTGCTGCCAACTGCCTGCTCCTCAAACTCACAGGAGCCTTTCTTTTCTTTTCTTACTCCTTCTTTTTAACACTCAGGTCCTCATGACTCCATCTGATTTGGTCTATATGTTTCAGTATATTTGGATTCAAGGTGATCAGTAATTTTTTACTTCTTCCCCCTCACCCCGCCTTGGTGCTATATTTATATAAAAATACCCAATACTATTCAAAAAAACAGAAAAAAAAACATAAAGAAAAACAAATTAGGAGCCTTGTTGGTTTGTTTAAATTCAAGACTGACAACCGATCGTGAAGAGTCATTACGTAAAGTTTTGAAATGGCATGTTAGTATTAATTCTCCACAATTCTCCTTAAAAGTAATAATTTTAGCAAAATGCTCACATTTAGGTACGTTAGTTAAACATTTGTTGGAACACTGTTCATCAGTCATTCCTTTAAAAAAGTGCTCATTCTAACAGAAAAGCTCTTATATTCACCACAATTACACTAGAACTGAAGATTAAAGACCAGCTCAAACAGCTGACTTAGACAAGCAGAGCAAACTGCAGCAGGCGGCAATGTTGTGCTAACACTTGAATACTTCATGATGTTTAAGACTGATTTATGTGACACTGATCCTACATCTCTCTACTTCACTCTAGCACAACATTTTAAGACCCACATTCCCTTTTTCTGAGGCGTGGCATGCCATATTTTGGCCTATCGTATTGCAATATAAAACATTTCATACAGGTACTAAGTTGATACAACTGTTCTAGTCAGTAGGTGCGTACACATACACCATTAAGTGGAGTTTCAAATCTTCACCTCAGCACATTTCAAAAACTCTAGGTCTTTAATGAACACACATCTTGAACAGGAGCACACAAGCTGTTTGCTCTACCACCCCCATTAACCCTTCCAAGAATGTGGGACAACGTTCCTTTTTCTATTCTTTAATCGCTCTCCAAAAAATGATCCTCTTACTCTAAGCTTCCAGACAAACAGGACTTATATTTTACTTGGTATAATTTTTAAAACAACTTACACACATGCAAATATTTTTCAATTTCTTACTAAAACAATTTCTCCTGATCCACACCACCATATTGTTTAGTGTGAATGTCTGCCAGATTAACTACCTCCTTTTAAAAGAAAGAGCCAGAACATCAAACTCCAAACCATGACATCTAGGTTAAACAAGCAAGCACGATTAAATTACTTTATTCTTGAAAATTCTGAATCTCTTTAAAAATGTCCTCTAAAGAACAACATATACAAAAAGCATTGTTTTTACACAACAATAAAACAGCAGAAACGGGACTGAAGCTTTAAGCATCAGTGCTGTGGAAAAGCTTTTTGGATATAGGATCAAGGAGAATGGCAAGGAGATGGGAAAATAAAGTAGAAGGCTACAATTAAGTCAAGTAATGGAGCCTAAGAGGAAGAGAGAATCTAGCTTAATTCTTGAAAAGGATGCCTGGCTTGAAACTGTTTAAATAGTGAGTCAGCTCTCCAATACTTAACCACAAAATGCTTTCTAAAACTTGAGGCCCACAACTGTTGCCAAATCTTCAAAGCCAGCAAAGTGCCAAATTTTGTAATTAAGTAAATGGCACTGAGTTTATATTTTGTAATATTTTAATCTCTGAAATATTGTTCATTCAAACATTTCAGGAAAGGTTAAGCTTTTATGATTTTGACATGTTTTGCACGCAGTCTTGTAATACATTAATAGAAACAACACTGAAAAGCCTCCTGCAAGGTCTTTCTTACCAAAATGTTAAGCAGATTTAGTAAGATGTTACCAAAACTAAGACCACACCACTGTGTTTTATAAAAATAAATAAACAGACAAATACAGTTTTGGTATGTATTCTTAATATGAGCCCTTCTTCATCCATCCCTTGGTTCCTTTTTTCCTATCAGCAAGTTCTTAGCACTTGGATGCAAGGAACCTGGCCTTACCTGAACATCTAACTTTTATACTTGGTTTTTGTTTCTTAGAAAACTGACAATCTCATCCTCCCAAGACATCATTAGATCTCGGTTCTTTTAAAGATAGTTTGTCTTCTGTATTTACCATGTCTCCCTTTTCTGAGCAGAACTCTTTTAATCACATTTGAAAGACTCCTGATTTTCTTAGTTCTGTTACATACCTCCTCATATGCTTCTTGTACATTTTTTCTTTCCACTTTAAGGAGAAATTTTAATAATCATTTAACTTTACCTCCCCTGTGATTCAAATTCATTGTGTAAAAGGGAAAGATTAAAAATAGCTAATTACTCCTCTAAATTAAAACTATGTAGACTCTGCACTGGTAGCTGATGAGAAGATCCACAATCTTAGCGTACCTTCTGTCACTGACAAACTGCAGTGGATACTGAAGTAGTACCACTTGGTAGATAGAGTACATTAGCTTAAACGGGACAAACAGTAGCTCTTCTGTTACACTTTTTATTATTAAACTTCAGAAATGCCTTGCAATCAGGAAAGCAAAATAAATGCACTACTGATGCTCTGATAGTCCTGCGGACCTCCACACGAGTCACCAAATCTGAAGTATTCATGAAGTTAACTGCTTTATTGGATAAAGCAGAGAAGTTTATGAAGAGTCTCTATTCATAGGCCAGCCACCACATCTCCTAAACCAGCATTCCTCAAACTGAAGTCCACAAGTTCAAGGATCATTTCGCTTTCCCATCCTTCCTCCTCTCCCCTCCAATTTGAGCAGCACTTTGAAGAAGGTAATAGAGAATTGCAAGGGTGCCAGGGGAGCAGAGAGGAGAGGTGATTGACGAAACCAGGCAGGGGTAATGCAGCAGTAGTGTGGAGGGACAGGCAGGCAGTGCAGTGAGCAAGAGCAGAAGGATGGCAGGACTGCTTAGAAATACATGCAGCCATTTTCAGGTCACACTCCTGGTATCTGGAGGCTATGCAATAACACGGGTCAGAGGTGCAGAGACGGGCTCTCCTGCTCCTCCTGGCCACAGGTGAGCTCTGGCTCTCATAAGTCTCCATGACGAGCTGCTTCAAGGAGCAAGGCCAGCAGAAAATATATTTTTGGAAGGTTATGGTTTCAGCCAGTTTAGCTTCCTGAGCTGCCTCCCTGCTGGCCTAGTGACAGAGCTGGCACAACTGAGAGAAGGCAGGAATGTGCAGGGACTCACTCAGCTGGGACTTCAAGCCATACCCAGATCACAGCTGTGTTAGCACAACCTGACCAGAGATAAATCAACTTAAGTTCCTCCTCCAGCTGATATGTACATCTCCACCTAAATGTATGCAAAATATTATTTATTGCTCCTGAGAAATGACATACAAACAAAAATAAGAAAATCCTATACCCACCCAAATTTCAGCGATCTCAGGTTTTACTTCCTAGAAACATTTCTTCAGTTACTCGTCACTTCCAAACATCTGTATATCACTCATAACTGATCTGGGTTAAAAAGAATCAGTATTTTCCTTGCTGAGTTATTTTTTAATCTGGACCAACTTCCTGATCAGGTTCACCACATGAACACCCAAACACAAATAAGGGGGTGGCACTGTTTATACCAACGGCACCAGAAAGAGAAATGCTCTTTGAAACTGTGCCCACAGATACAGCTTTGTAGTTATTCTATTTTGTGCTGCAGTTAAATAATTAATCACACCTTATTGTCACTGAAAAGTCAAAGAAAACTTGAAAGAAAGGACAGAACACAGAGGAATTCATATTTAGGCAGGTTTTTTTTAATGGAAACATTAAAAAGTTACAATTCTGACCCATCCATGGGACTTGCAGCTTAATTTTAAAGCAGGTGCAACAAGCAAAATGGACACCACCCCAAACCAACAATTTTCCAGAAGAGGACAGAGAACTTCAGTTACATAGTTTAAAGACCCAATTTGCTGCTTCAAAAAGTCTGCCCAAAGATAATTAAAAACCCAATCATTCACAGATTCTACAACTACAGCATTTTGTGGGTTAAAACTCAGTAGTCTCTAGCAAAATAGCACAATTTTTTTAAAAACATGGGATGTAAAATATTTTGGCATTAAAATAATTTAAATAACAAGCCCATAAAGCTCGCTGGCACTTAAGAATGGAAAGAAAACAAAAATATATTCTAATTCACTCAATTCTAAATACTAGATTTGTATTTTAAATTTAGTATTAGCTTATGATTCAACATCTTAAACTAGACTTCAAGTACAGACGAATGCAAGTTAAAAACCAATTCCAATAGGTATTCACGTTGATTTACTAAGTCCCTTCTAGATTTACTCTCTAGGTGAAAACTCAAAGCAGTAAAGTATCTATGTAAAGTACTGACTTCCCTTGCTGTGTTTCTCTACTCCAGCTTATTAGCATTTCTGCAGCGAACTATACATTTTAACGATTTTTTTTTTAAGTAAGGGAAATTGCTTGTTACTATTGTCAATAGTCAAACTCCTGTAAAGTAGTTAAAGGATCTTCACACTAGCTACAACACATTTCAACTACTCTAGAAAGGCCAGGAAACTATATACAAAAAGTCTAAACCAGCTAAACCGAAATAGCACTGTCCCCAGAGAGGATTTGTTTTTATTAGTTATCATAACAAAATACAGCAATTTAAAAGTAATTTCTGAGGAGCTATTTCATATATATTTTATTAGCTGAATGCTCTATCACCTGAGACCCCTGTATGATGTTATATTCCGTGAAGAAATGCAGCAATGATTTCTGAGGTGCTCTCTTGTGTTTGAGAGATGTGGGATACTGCCAGATACCTGAGCTGTTCTATCATAAGCAAGCAAGTCCATTAGAAATGGATTAAGATGGGACTTCTAGGTTTAGAAGTTACAGCTTAATAAATATTTACAGCCAAAAATCATTGGTCAAAAGGAAAAAAGTTTACACTTCAAGATGAGGTAACTTGATAGAACCTTTGAGAATTTAAAAAAAAAAAAGTTTTTGAAAACCATTAAGTACAGAAACCACCAAATAATTAAGCATATAATAAATACATGGTAATTAATGTCTGTAATAAGCTGACAAGAAAACTGGTGGAGCTTTGATGTCTTGAGTAGCTCTGAAATCAAGGTCAGATAACTTTACGGAATACATTATTTAGGTAGAAAGTTAACTGCTTTCAGTTCAAGAGTAAATGGGTGAGATGTAGTGTCTTATCAGAACACAAAGGAGTCAAACTAGGTTCCTCCATCCTAGCCTTAAGCAGCTTATGACTAAGAATAAATGTGGGCATCCAAAAAACCCAAAACAAACAAAAAACAAACCCTTTCTTCAATACTTAAAGTTTTTCAAAAGCAGTCTTAAATAAAAACTACATTTGAACTTGGTGTTCCTGACAAGGACTACATTTTAGCATATCACCATGTTACACACAAGACTGAAATAAGTTACAGAAGTGATTACTGAGCATCTTAAAACATGGAACAGTGGAAATAACATCAATGAACACACAGGGTTTGAAAGTATGTGCGTCTTTGGACAGAAAAATCAAAATGTTTGCGACGTAACAAAGCTACGAAGCCTGAAGTGTAAACTTTAAGGTTTCATTAACATAACTGGTACTTTTGATCTAGTATCTTTGATAATGAGTTTCACCTATTCAGTAAAGAAAAAAAGAAAAACAAACTTTGCTGTACTGTGTAAGAGGAGGTTTTCCAGAAGCACACAGTTCAGGTAACAATTTTGTGTAACAACTGATTTGTAAAGCATCATTACTGAACATAGTGTTGCTTCCTTTTCTACCTCAATTTTTTTTTCCCATCTTTCCTATAGCATTCCACCTCCTGCCACAGGGATTTCCACTGGGAAATACCCTGAAAATAACAAGGTTTAGTGAATCAGCAGGGTGATGAATATCATCACACTGCCGATTATTCTGTCCAGTGGAGAACAGTCAGATGAAGCTGGACAAGTACCCCAGGTGACAAGGCCAGCAGTGACCAAGGCTAGGAACTTCAGTTTTCAAGACATTTGGAAAATTCTTTGTACATCTCGCTGACTGTCTTTCCCACGTTGGTTTGACCTTTACTTTCTGTTACAGTCTTCATCTCACTTCCTTGCTCTTTCTCCTCTCACAGCACCTCATCTCAGCTATCTGCTTCTCATTCCATTTCCTTTGTTCAGCTCATCCCTAGTCCATATCCAGGATCTTGCTACCACCATTGCTGTCAGTCTACAATCACCTATGTAATACATGTATTTTTCTTATTTTGCATGCCTGTCTTATCCATTTAGACTATAAGCTCTAAAAAACAGTTGGTAATTCCTGCCCTAATGTTTACGCTGCAGCTACCACAAGAGAGATGTAATTTCAGCTGACCATTACACACACTGTAACAGACATGAAAACTGTAAGTGCAGCCACAATTCC
>NW_010119140.1:11311-19640 GCF_000699245.1 Pterocles gutturalis | reverse complement strand
GGAATGCCTCTACCAGTCTAAACTGGCATCCCTGTTTTATAACACACCTATCTTTTTGCTTTTGTCTGGTCCCATACAGTGAAAATATTCTCCACCCAAGAACTGTCAATGAGCAGGCTCATTTCAACAGTAAAAACAGTGTTATGCTTATCATACAATTCAAGTGCCTTGCACTTCACCCTTAATTTGAGTACAAGTTATGAGTTTTTACATGCAATTCTATACTTACAGAGGTATTATTTGATATTGTACTGCTTATAACCCTTCAAACCCACAACTGTAAAGACATCAAACATACAGCTGATGGGTACAGGCTTGGCAAGGGGAAAGTCTACAACTTGTCAGTAAATTTGACTTAGACAAGGCTTCCTAAGGAACTCCAGCTATACCTTACAGTCAGAACACAGTGCTGACAAATCCAGTTTTTTATTTTTATGTTTAAAACCTTTGTCTGCAATAGTACAAGAGATAAGGGAAGAAAAAGCAATGGTGGAAGACCTTAAAATAAAGACATTCTCAAGACATGCTGTGGCAAAAGTAGTTTGCTTGTTTTACAGGAACTGTATTCTTAGAGATAACACAACTAGTGAGTCCAAAGGTCCATCCATATATAGGAGGCTCAATCATGTGATCTTAGAATCTTTTCCATAACCATTTTTGGAGCTTTGCTGATCTATAATAAGGCAAAAAAGGCACCTTGTCGAAAAGCCTCCCACCATTCCCTTACAATCTGATGGCTATACAAGAGAAAGTCTATGGGGCAAGGAGAGAAGATGGATCAGGAGAACATGTACCCATCAAACACTTCAAAAAACTGTTACTGCCTGGTAAATGGCATTGAGCATATATCAGTATGGATTACACCGTAAACAACCAGTGAGAACTTCAATGAATAAACAGTCATTAGGAAGGTGTAACTTATTTCTACAAAATGCACAAAAATTATCTCATCAATCTGCCCAAGTGGCCTAACAAGCTTGTAATTTTGGGTATCAGCAGGTTTTGGAAACACATCAGTAAGTATGCTTGACTGGTTCACAGAACTTTGATCATTAGTTGGACTGAAACATCCATTAATTACTGAGTCCCAAAATACACAGAATTATCCAAGTTAACAGCCTGTAATACAAAAGTCTTCACAAAAGCTACACAATAAACAGGCTGAAGGACATGATCATTTGTACCCACTGGCATGGTAATACAGCCACAGCTAGTTCCTCAGCATGCTGTTTCTCCTTTCCAAGGCTTTACTACACACAAGAACCCGCTCAGCTACCCTGTGTGACTAGTTTTAAGCAGGATGGATATTACATGTGGTCTCTCAACACATATATAGTATTTGCTCCACTAAATCTGAAATAGGTTGCCAGTCTTGATTTCAAGAAAAGGAATGGTCTCTTCGAGCTTTCTAAAAACTTTAAGACACCAACTGCCTGCCTGTGCTTCCATCTCTTCACTGCTATTGCTGCCTGTGCTAGCTAGATAAATCATCCTACTTGTAAAAATAAACATGGATTCTCAAAAAGTTGAAACAGATCTGTGAGGATGAACCCAAAGATTATAATTTCACATGACAAACACCCCCCCTCAAACCACCACCAAAAGTGATGAAACAAATTAATGATAGCACAGACATGTATATCACACTCTGTGCACATTCTCCCATAGAAATTCACCTATATGTACAATATAATAATATTTTAAACAATATCAAGATAAACATAAACCATTAAAGGATGTCATTAAGATTTATATGTATTTTCCAAGTCATTAAAAGCCACATCTTCGACTACCAGAAACTGATGCTTTCAAATTCAAAATATTTGTGTTCTTGCTTATAGTCTATCCAGAAAGAGACAGCAGTATGAATAGCAAAACCCAGTGTTATTAATAATATGTAATTAACATCTCAAGCTTCCTACTGATTCAGTGCAACCCCAGAAACCAGGGGTTTCTGTTGCCTTCAAGCAATATGGACAGATATGACATTTCTGGGGAGAATAGAGAAAAAAATTCCTGTGAATAGCTGTGTCCAAGACCACCCCTCACAGTCAGTAAAGCTACAAGATAGCATTAAGAATTTAAGTTTCACATAATAACCTCTCCATCATTCTGAACTTAATAGTGAGGAGAAATCCCAAATCATTTTGCATCTTCATTTATTATGCACATCAAAGGAACAGCACTAGGCAGAACGTAACCAAAAGCACAATTATTTTATAAGTCAACATTTATACTAAAAAGGAAATATTGAGGTTAAGGTTAAAGAAAGTGAGTGCTTTTTCTACTCTTATAATCAGATACTCATGTTAATAAGGGTCATGTTTTATGTCAAAGACTTTAACATTACAGGCAGACAGCTTTCAAAACAGTTGGAATTGTGAAAGCTTTTAACCATATATTCACGATTAAAGCTAAACTTTTAAAAGTTTTGAGTTTCTCTTAAATATTCTCTTTCACAATTTAAAAAAACCACACTACATTAATTGTGTCCCAATAGCTATATTTAAGTATGTGTGGTACAGGAATGACTGGGAGGTGGGGAAAATGATTTTTTAAAATTCCAATTTACAGAAGAAATTCCATTTTATTCCATTCATATATCATTTCCATTATGAGTAGTACCTATGTACTTTAACCAGAGCATTTGATATTAGTTACATAAAGGGAATAACTTAGATAACTGTACACCTTTAAAAAAAAAGTCAAAACAGTGAATATTGATAATCCAAACACTTGTGTATTACTCACTAAAGGCCACTCTAAATATTGCAGATTAAATGTTGGGCTACTCCATAAACTTTAACACTGCCAACCCCCGCTTGCTTCCCTGAAAAAAAAAAAAAAAAAATTCTTACTACTGTTGTGAAATCACAGACAAGTCCAAATGACTCAACACTAATATTTACATATCTATGTCCCACTCAATTTGTTCTTTTTTATATGTTGACACTGAAGCCCAGAAATATGCCAAAAATAATTATTTTAAAAAATTTTAATTGACTACTAGAATTATCTCTACTAGAACTGAGAAGGTAAGAGATAATAAAAACACACCTTACAATACCAAGCCTATGTTTCTGAAATAAAACAAATTCAATGTATAGAAGGACACTGTTTCCTCCCATGTAGAGAAAATATGTCCATGGCTATCAAGTAGTGTGAAGTTTTCCTTCATTGTGAGATGGGATATTTTAAATTAACTCATGTGCTCTTCTTTCTCAGACTATTCTGTGTTATCTTCAGCAGATCTAAAGGTGACTGCAGCTGAAAGACATGGTCTTTCCTGCTCTGACTAATCTATTTAGCCAGACAAACTTCAATCCAAAGCATTGCACTGATCTTGATGATCAGAAGGCCACACTATTACTAGTGCCAACAAAAGGGAGGCTGGACCATGAAGCCTAAGAAGAAACCATACTCTTCTTTTTTGGCAACAGGTCATAACTTTGACCATTTTAAAGTGAAGTAAAGAGATATTACAGGGATCTGCTAAAAAAGATCAACTTGCATATCACTTTTACAGAAACCTACAAGAAGACCTAGGGGAAAAAAACCCACAGGCTGCCACCTCTGAAACTGCTTATTTTCAACATATTTTATGCAAAGGTAAATTCATACAAAGCTACAGTTATGCATGCAAAGTATAATTTCAAGCAAATACTGAAATCTGTTTAAAAGTTGGGAAAAGTAAGATTTATTTTTTTTTAAAAAAAGTACAATGCTTCAGTTGCAACATCAAGAATGGTATTGATAAGGTTTATTAAATCTAGACTTATACAAGCAGCATGTTGGTATTCTACAGCTTCTAACAGTGCTATTTCTAACTCATTTACACAGCAGTAAAAGTGTCAAAAATTCTGCACAAATACAGCTTCAAAAGTTCCTAAATGTTTAGGAACAGGATTAGTGAAGTACAGATTTTGTTTTAAAAAAAAAGGTCCACTTACTTTTGCATTTTCTTTAAAATAAGAACATAAAACTTCACTTACATGTACAAATTAAGATTAAGCTCCTGACATTTAAACTGTTTCACTTGACTAATGGAAGCCATTCCCATTATTTTTCAAAACGTCAACTGTGGATGTCAAGCTTCCTTACAAACTCCAGCTTAAGCATTATCCAACTCGGTATTAACCTGTACTTTACATAAACACACAGCATGAAACCTTTGGAAGTTTGTGATTTGCTAAACGTGATTATTAAAGTGTTCAGCAACAATAGCTACAAACAACAAGATTTTAGTCCCCCACCTCTGCAAAAGATCGACAGCATAAAGATTAATTTAGAAGAAGAATATAAACCTTAAACCTTCATATGAAGTAGCATATTTCACATCTCATTTCTAATGGCAGTGGAAGATGAATGGCTTGCCTTCCTTAAAATGAATATTCAGTAACTTATAAGGACAGTAGTACGTTTTAAAAATTTCTTACACTACTTAGTATTTCCAAGTTAAAAGGATATCTTTTAAATTATAACTATGTATTGTTTGAAAATATTTTGGTGCTGGCACAGAATCTGCAAAGAATAGCCCAAGCTTTAACTTAATTATCCTTTTACAAGAATTGTGGTTTGAGAAAATACAACGACTTCATAAACATAATAATCACTAAGCGTAATAGCCTTTGGCAATAATGTTCCAAAGCAAGTTTGGATAATCCAAGATAAACCATAACTCCTATTCTTTCTCTCTCTACTTTTGCAGTTAATATAAAAAATTCAAAAGCAAATTAAAATGGTGTGTCTCAGACTGTACAAGCAAACAAAAAACAAGCTTCTGTCAAAGCAACACACTGCATCCACTGAATAATGGAATTAGTCAACAAGAGTATGTTACAGAAACTGCAACCCAGCAACAAAATCTGCAAAAGCTACAATATTTTCTAGAACAGAAATAGAAAGGATCTGAAGAAAGTTTAGACACAATTACAGAAGCAGTGTGAAATAATCATTATGCTACTTATGGTGCACTTTAATCCCAGATAATCTGTCCATTTATTGCAACACCTTTGTCTACACTGGAAGACACCCCAAAAGAAGAGCACTTATCCCTGCCTAACAACATTACAGATATTTTGAAAGTAAGTTAGAACTAAGGAACATGATAGTTAGCTACTGCTATGACAGTAAAACACTGTAATTCAAATTCTATATGCAACAGGTGATATTAGGATAAATTAAGTCAAGCACCCAAAATTCAAAATATTCCAAAAAGCAAGCTTCTTGCTAACTGATTCCGATTCCCCTTTATTTATCAAGAGAAGTTCCCATTCAATTCCCTATGATCATCCACTACCTCATCTTATCTTGCCCAGCTCCTACAACTTCCTTCCCACCAACCTTTAGGCTGCTCACCTATATGAAACACCCCAGGTTTCCACAGGTCCAGTTTTACATCTCAATTGGATGTATTCTCTATAATAGATGATCATTACAACACACTAATAATTTGCGTATTCTAAACATGATATGTGCTTTGATACTGTTGTACAACTTTCAGGTAAATTATTTAACCCTGAATATTTCAAAGATTATTAACATCCCTACACTCCTTTATAGATTCCAACTTATTTAAACTGACTGTCTTAACATGCAGATTAACTTCTGTACATTACCCCCTAAATTACAGTAGGATAAAATTGTTGAGTTTCATTTAGAAGTCAATACAGCTTAACAAGTGTTCTAGAAAATAACCAGAGAAGCAAGAACATCATGCAACGCACATGTACTGATGTTACTTGCTTGGGAAGAAGAGAGGACATTTAATTTACATTATTTCAGTCACCCTATATACATCTACAACATCACAAGTGAGAGGGCAGCAAACTGTAGTGCAGAGCGAAAACAAACAGTTGGAAAACTTTTAAATAATACATGATGGAATCATGTCCAGATTACGTTCATCCCTCACTTCTGCTGCGCCAGCAACTGAAAGCTTGTGGTATGCTGCAAGGGGGGCTGCTGTCAATTCTGACACCTGCCTGGTGTTGCAGACTGATGCTAACTCTTCTATTGCAGCAGAGACAGTGACTTTTGCAGGCAGCCCTATCGCACCAGCCTACTTCATGCAGGATTATGAACACGTTAACTTTCCTTGTTCTAAAAGTCCTACACAGCAGCAACACGGATAAGTTAGCCCCAGTGGTGTAATTTTTACATTATTCAATCTAAAACACATTAAATCTTGGCTGCTGAGGTGATCTATTTTGTCCATTATATTCACTGAACTAGGGCCAAACCAGATAGAATAAATTTGTACGGGTATGTTAATTTCAGCCATTTTTGTAACTCACTATGTACTGAAGCAATAGCTGAGTTCTTTAATCTCTAGCACATCTAGACTTCCTCGCTAGCCATCAGATAGCCTAGGGAACAAGAAGCAATCATAAGATCCTCAGAACTCCGTCTACTCTTTGTGTATACTGTACATGACTCATTTGAGAGTTTCCCTAGAGAACCATCTACAGTTGACATTTTTGAGAAGTTTAATTACATTTGTAAGTGTTTAAAATATCTGCCAAGTCACTACTATAGACTTACGCCATCGAGAATGAAAGATAATATTAGATGAAGCACCTCTAGTAGCTTAGTGAAAAAAAGGTACTAGAATAGATGTAAAAATAATGCATAAAATCTGTACGAAAAATCGCAGGACACCACATAACCCATTGGTACAAGTCACTATACTAGGCACAGGCTAATGACACATCCCTACAAAGTGTGTGCATTCATAGGCAAGTATTTACAGTTTTCTTGGAAATAAAATGAAGTTCTGGGAAGCAGCAACCACCATCACCAAGGAGCCAGCAGATAAATTCACTATCCTCACAAGGTGCCAGCCCCTGGACAAAATCCCTACCTCATTCAGAAGACAAACACTGAACCACTCACAAATCAGCTGCTAAATTGCTGCAGTTCACATCATGGCCTCTTAAAGCAAACAAACAAAAAAGTACTGTAAGGCATACTGTGAACTGATTTACAAACAGTTTAATCACTCATGTACAAGATGATTATGCAAAGCAAACTGTAGAAAAAAGTGCACTGCCTGCCCCAAGCTATGCTGTCACTAGTTTTGAGTTAAAATAAAAACCCAAAACCTACTGACATCCAATTTAACGGTTAACACTTCATCCAAGAGTAAAGCAGCTGGGCAAAACTGTGCCATTCAAACAACTTAAAAATATATTTAGAGGAAGTGGGAATGATCTACTTACTGTGTATCTGCACCAGCCTAAAAAATTCAAGTCTCAGTAATAAAGCATTTCTACAAAAGAAAAATTTTAAAAAAGCAGAAGTTTCTAGTCCCAAATTACACATTATTTAACAGGAAAAAAAAAAAAAAAAAAGGGGAATTTTCTTCTTCTCCACTCTCAGTTTGGAAAGAAAGTGTGCACAGATCAAAAGAAACTCTTTCTAGGTTTTTGACAAACTTCTGTTCAACAATGGTTTCACTCTCAACAGTAGCATAAAACCAATATATTCACAAATACAGATTTGAAATACAAAGAAACTTTAAGTAAAGTTTGTTATTTGGGTTAGCCTACGAATAATTCAGCAAGTAGCTTTTAATGTAGAAATTCAACATCAAACATTTCGGTGGCAGTTTTAGTTACATTTTACTCATAACTCACCCCCTTATTCTTTCTAGTTCTATGTTCTTTTTACATGCCCCTATGTAGTTACAAAACTTCCTGTAACTACCCAGCTCAAAACAGTCCATTCATAATGAAAGGTAATCAATGATGTGACTTTACTGAAGTTGTCTTTGGTACTGGAATTAATTCATAGTAAGCCTTTCCAATGAATGTAAACCAAGATCTCTCTCAAATTACTAACAGTCAGCCCACAATATTTACTGTTTGAAATAATATGTAAAATACTTCTGCTGTTCATCATATACTGCTAGCTTTATTATTTCATCATCTCAAGCATTCTTCTGTAATATTGCCTTGTTTGTTCTGAAGTCAAGAATACAGAAGGCTTTCTGAAGATACATTTCCTTGGTAAAGCACACTTGAATAAAATAAATAACATTTCATACAGAACAAACCTAAAATCTAACAAGTTAGAAACCTCATTAATACAGTATTTCACTTATTCCTCCTTAGCTGACAAGGAAGTTTTATATATTTAATTATACAAGAGTTTACATTCTTTTCAGGTCCTGGGTTATGTCCAATTTTTGACAATCTGAATGCTAGCATTTCTACGCACTAATGATGGAATAGAACATGAAGCTGAAAGCACCCAAGTGGTGGAAGAGAGCTGAAGATTTTCTTTCTATAAAAGAATGAACACTAGCCGTCCCTTCTCCGTCCTACCC
>NW_010119140.1:2609-11283 GCF_000699245.1 Pterocles gutturalis | reverse complement strand
TAATTTCAGCTATTAATCAACAATAAAAGCTATGTTAACTTGCATAACTCCATTAAAAGAAAAACCAAAACCCACACACTTCTAGGTCACACATTTTTATGTGGGGCACTGGAAAGCAACATGAAGAAATACGATGTGCCTATTCTAGACATTTTGACATCTGACAGCAAGATTAGAAAACAGGTCTTACTTCAAATATGTTTATTTTCTTGATAAAATTCTAGAATTGTATGTAATCAAGCACTATAGCAGTTCATAAAAAACTGTGTTAGAAAATGTCAAAATAATTAGCTACTAAGTGTGCAGCATGTTGAAACAAATACTTTACTCTTTTGGTGCAAAACCCTAAAACTACAATATGAAAACTTATGTTTATGATAGAACACTTCATAAGAATTCAATGCACCATCCTTAATGTACTGCTCACTTTAGAAGTCAGCACTAGAGCCAATCAATCTAATAGCACCACTGCAACCAGTCGTCTTCTAATCAATGCAGGAGCAGTTTGACATATCACATTAACAACTGGTTAATATCACTTTACTTATTAGCATAAAGTATCTGATGGTAGTCAACATTTAATCATTTTATTAAAAGCCTTCCCTAGAGTACACTATGTATCATTAAATACTTCAGTCTGTCCTCAAAGCCTCAGCTGAACAGGTTTCCTCCTCTTCAGACATCTTCCTACTCCAAATTACAAATAAATCATGCTTCCTAAGAAGAGCTTATAACCAATAGATTCCAAATGACCAGCATATGCTTAAATTGAACCTTATTCTTCCTACATATCTCCTTAAGTTTTGTCACCTATAGTTCAATGAAAAGTCAAAACACTAAGCATAATCTTACATGAATGAGGATCTAAATAAATAAAGAGCTGCTCAAAATCGTGCTCCAATTTACTTATCGGTAGATAAGAGTATAGCAAGCTACCAGAGGTGAGATGTGAACACAAAACTTAATTTAACTGCTTTCCAATTGATTTTTTACACACTTGTACCTGTGAAACTTAACACTTCACAAATACTTAAATCTGGACACAAACGTTCACATCTAGCCTTCGGCTGAGCCCCAGGGTAAATTGGAGGTGCTTCTGTCCTTAGAGAGAGAGACAGGATAGAGGACAGGCTTTAGTATAAATAAGTGTTATTGATTCATTTTAATCAGCAGTGAAGAATTCTCAGAAAAATTCTACAGTGATACAGTATTGACACAAACCTTCAGAAAGGTATTTTTCATTTCACACTACTGACAATATTAAACTACTTTTTACTTTGTTAAAAACCCATTTAAAAACCATACCACTTAAAATTAGAAAGTTACATTCATTTAACAGATAGAATTCTATACTGCAGCTGACATAAGAAATACAAACTCTTCAAGAGAGGTAAATTTAAATTTAGCAGACATACATGAAGTTGTGCTGTATGGGCTCAGTTTATACGGACTTAACAGAACAAGGAACCCTGAAGCAGGAAGAAATAAATATTTATTAAGCAAACATACTGACACTTATGGACTAAAGTCATAGCAAAAGAAAACACATTTGTGAAGGTCAGATGATCCACACATTCACTGTAGGCACAGAAAATCCAAGACAAATAACTTGAACTTCAGACTTTGAAGGGCACTTTGTTGCCCTTTACTGGTAGAAATATTTCAAGACCCTAAGTGGCCATAAGTATCACACAAGAACAGTCATAATATACACTTAAACCTAAAGAGTCTTACAGAAACTAGAAGCTTATCTAAGTTTCTGGTGTATGTTGTGCCTCTGAGACAAAACACACATTGCTCTAGAATTAAAGACCCAGAGGACAAGCTGGAAATGCCCTCCCCACCTCTTTTATCAGAAAAAGTTCTGGAAAACCGGGAGGGAGGATGTAAGCACTGGGTAAGAAAGGTTCACCCATCTACCAAAAAAAAAAGGAAGAGGAAGGAAGAAAAAGTTAAAAAGAAAATAGTTTGTCTGAAGCCTATGTAGCACATTCTCTTTTTCCCTTCCTGTATACATTCTTTTCTAGTCCAGTAATTTTTAGGAATGGAGTACTCTACAGTTGCAGGACTGACCGATTGGCATGTATTATTAAGAATATCTCTATAGGCACAACGATTTTAATATAATAACACTAAACAAATACCACAAAGTTCAAGTTTAGAGAACAATTCATTGGATAATAGTGTATTCAATATTAGTTTGTTCACTACTTTTTAAGATCTAACATGTCTCAACCAAATGTCTTTTAAAACAACAAAGATTAACGTAATGGTATCCTTCCTAGTAAAAATGCAAGTACAGAGGAAGTTCTCTCAGGAACTGAATAGCATCACCTAAAACTTATACAGGAAAGGAAGAGAGAGAGGCTATCAGAAAGATAAGAAAGTAGGCATTCACATTCACACAGAACATACAAACATAAGCCAATTAAATGCTTTTAGGAACCTTAAAGTGGGGGCCAATTATCTAAGAATTTAAGACTACCTTCAGTCTAGCTGCAGAAATACTGTGTAGACCTACAAAGCATCCAGCTTACTTTAAAAGCATTAACATTTGTATACCTGAGAAAATTAACACTAAAACTGCCACTGCCCTAGTCCTTTTACATTTATGGCAATGCAAATTGATGAGCAACACATACACTGCACTCTCAATTTGAAGGCATGAAAGTCTACTCAGTAGATTTTAAGAGAATGAAAGCAAGGCAGCTGCCATGACCCACAAGAGATTAATGACAATTTAACTCTACTATCCTAAAACATTTCTAAGACAGGTACAGCAAGCTGTATGTTAAAATGGGTTATTTTAACTATTATAACTGTTTTATTTTTTTGTTGCATTACCAGTCAAAAACATTCAAACATTAAGGAGCCCCAGAAGTTTAAGTTTCTCCAAAAAAAACCCAAAACCAAAACACAAGCCACAAAAACCTTGTGACCCAAAATTTCATCAAACACAGAAAAAATATTTAAGAGTCACTTGGCTTTCCTTATTAAAAATAAATTTACTACCTCTACTAATATTAGCTTTAGTTCTGCAATAAGTCAAGTACAGGACTCGGCCCTGAATACCACTTTTATTGCCAGTTTAATTCAATTTGTATATCATTTAAATAAAATCTGGACATTACATCTGATTTGCCTCACCAAAAAAACCTGCCAAGCATAGAAAAAAATATTTACTAACTGAAATCACATACAATAAAAAGAGTCCACAAAATCTGACATTGTACTCACACAACAGAGTTTAAAGCATGCCACCAGTACTCTTTGCTTACTCCAAAGTAAAAAGTATAGTCATCAGACAAGTGAACCACATTGGGAAGATATACAGCAACACACATTTCACAGGTTTCTATAAAAAAAGATCCAAAAGTAACACACATCCCTGTCAGCTTTGGTAGATAAAAAAGTAGTTCATCTGTCTAAGCAAAGAGACAACACTCCAACACCCATGAAGAAAAGTCAGCGGTGCAATCATTTTTTCTTCTAGTAGCATTAACATATAGAACATAAAATTATACTCAGAAGTTTCCTAAGACAAAGTGAAGAATATGACATGAAACGTAAGTAAACACATAGGGGAAAAAAATGAGGAAAAAAAAGAGATAGAGTGCCTGAGTAGCAAGGAGAAAGAAGAATATGACACAGAAATATGAGATGCAGATCTTTGAATTCAAAGATAATGCGTTTTAGCTTGATGAGGAAAACTAGCAGTCATACAGACTACCGAAAAATCATACCAGCTGTATTTTAAACAGATTGCAGAGATAGGAACATTGGGAAACAATGGAGAAGGTACTTGAAGTACTCCAGACAACAGATACAGGCCTAAACTTCACTTGTAAAGACAGGAAAAGAAAACGTGGTCTTGAAAATGTTGTTTGGACAAGGAAGAAGAAGGATATGAATAAAACATGGCTGTGGATTCAAGAGAAAAAAAAAAAAAAAAAAAACCAAAAAAAAACCACGGCTACTCCCAAACAACTGCCCTGGGCAACAGAGGATTATCCCGCTGTCAGCAGCATTGCAAATGGCGAGCAAATGAGTTAAATTTGAGAGGGATGATAATGAGCTCTGAGACATTCAAAATGTTAATGATAATAAGAAACACTGTACGGAAATGCAGGACTGAATGAAGGCACATGGAGCCATGAAACTCTACAAAGAAATGCAGTAACCTAAATAGAGGAGATAACATGCAAGATTTCTAGTGGTACCAAGATGCGCGTGGCAAGCAGTACCACAGATGCCAAAGGCTGGGACAGCCAGGCAAGTTTCCCTAGTCATTACTTCGTCTTATTCCCACAAAGCTAAGGTGGCTCTTAGCTACATGCTTTATAAAAAGCACAACTGCACTTTGAAAACGTAAATAAATTTTTGATTGTGTTATTGTACCACCCGATAAATCCATTATAACAACTATTTCAAACATTATTATTGTGGTGATTTAAAAGCAAGAGCATATTTTATTTAAACTAAAACTAGTAATCTAATTACATGCTTGAATCACTGAAAAATACAGTCATCTCCAAAAAAAAAAAAAGGGAGTGTTACACCCTCTACTTCTAATGGTTAGCTGAAAAGGTTCAACTTGTTGAGCGACATCGGGGGGGGGGGTAACTCCCACTGTGTTTCAGTAAGATTTTTTTTTAAGAAAAACAACTGTGCTTCAAAGAATTCAAAGAGATATATATATATATATTGAAACATAAATACAACAAATTCTCTCTAGAAAGAAAAATCTTAAAATACTTCCCTGAAGAAGTAGCCGTCCCTGTGTTTGCTTGGTATCTTAATTTGCCTTTGGTTTCAAAACTCTAAGCTTGCCAAGAGCTATTCCTTTCAAAACCTCAGGAATTCCATTACTAGTTTTAAGCTAAATTAAAGGAAAATAGAAGCATTCAACGCATGGCAAAAGTATGCACAAAGTGTTTGTTGATACTCATAAATAGACTGAAAAACTTAGGCATGTCTGAAGGATAACCGCTGCACAGTCAGCTCTGTTTTGCTCTGCTGTGCAACTAAGCAAAAA
Organism: Pterocles gutturalis; assembly: GCF_000699245.1. Taxonomy (NCBI): domain Eukaryota; kingdom Metazoa; phylum Chordata; class Aves; order Pterocliformes; family Pteroclidae; genus Pterocles; species Pterocles gutturalis. The sequence goes on along the minus strand of NW_010119140.1, from coordinate 6,248 downwards.
GCTCCTGCTGTCATTTCAGAAAAGCTCAGCATAAGATACATTGCTACCAAGATGGAACACAGTTAGGATTAGATCGTTAATTTTTCACTGGGAGTTTATACATAAACCAGAGTTTGCATTTCTGAAAAATAATTTTTAAAAAATAGCGGGAGTTTCTCCTTTAAAGCTACTGCTTCAGTATCTCTATTTGGGAAAAAGACATCACGCTGTCCTAAGTCACAGCAAAACCATTCAACTCTCTGCCCTGTCAAACATTTCAGAAGTCATGAAATAATGACATTCTATCTCAGAAATGAATCTAATACTGTGCTGATGAATATCTTTCCAATGTTCACATAATAAACAAATGGTATTACTACAATTACTTTTACTGACTACATTATGGTACGAATGAAATGTCCCCACCTGCATACTTGTCAGGTGTCATACTAACGCAAAAGATAATATCCCTGTCCGAAGCATTAAAGAACATTTGCTTGAAAGACTAATGCGTCATTTGTGTCAAAGTGAGTAACCCCAACAGATAAGAACCACTAAACAGTTTAACTCCTTTTGCAGCAGCCACAAGAAAACAGTGGAAATATCAACACACCAGTTTAAACTGCAGCTCCAGTCAGACACAGATCAAAGTTCTGTACCTTCCACCAGAAACACAGGAATCCAGGCATATGGGATAGAGAGTCTATTTTACCCTTGAAAAGGCATGAAATTAAAGCAACTTTTCACCACTGAGTCAGCACACAGTAATGAATCGGTGTTTTACAGTAACCGTCACCATTGTATGAATGACAGCAGTAGCATCTCAACCCTGCCAGGACCAAAATCATTACGAAGAAAAGCCATGGGAAAGAAGTCAGTTCTTCAGACTAAGAACGTGGTTCTCAGTCTCTCCTGAGTTTGGAGTACAGTCCAGGAAAATTATCACTATTTCAGATATGTCAACTGCCCAATAGTTCTCAGCTTTTATTACAAGCATAGACAATTCATACAGTATTTCTAAATCACATTTTCCTCAAAATAAAAGTAATAGACACATGAAGAAGAACTATCTGAATAGCAAGAAATACTTGAGTACCTTTGCCATAAGAAGATACACATTTATCAAGAGTAAAGGAAAAGAAAAATTATAAGCTAAAATCTACATTTGGGATCTTTTTTAAAAATCCTGGTTCAATAACGTAGCAACACAGAGGTGTTTCTACCAACAGCCAATAATCAGCCTGAACCTTTACATCAAAAAAATAAGTTCTGTGAGAAGTGGCAGGTCTAGTAATTGTGGCTGATTCTGGAAGTTTAAGTAAGCAAAGGTGGCCATTCAGCACGGGCGGCTATGATAGCAATGACATGCAACACAACCATTTTATACTTGCGGTAATTCAGAGGAACACATTGCCTAGCACAGATATTAGTATTACTTTCTCAACTGAGATTCAGGCAAAAAGTTTAGGGATTATCCTGGACCACCTGAGAAGTCTGTGACAGATTAAGTACAGTTCATGTGACAAGAAGCTTCTCATCTCACTACCCCACATATGGATGTGAAAGCATTTTAGATGAAGAACAAATAAGACATTAAATTAAAGTACTCTAAGACAAGAGAATGAAACAGTAATCGCAACACAATTTCCACTAATTAGAAAAGAATGCATATAGTCAGTCCCAAACATGCAATAATCATGAAATTTTATTGTATAAACATCAGAAATAAGTTACTGGTTCTTTTTTATTACAGCCAAGGGATAACTATTTCTGTTGCCATTTCAAGCTCAGGGGAAAGCCTGAAATTCTGGAGAATCACATGGTTGCAGGAAGAACTCAATAATGAGTGAACTAAACTGGTTGTCATGATTGTTGCCACCCTGCCAGAAGCAGTGGAGAGGGAACTTTGAAGAGTACACTATATTCAGAGAATACATGACATATACCCCACACACACACACATTTGTATGCATACATATTTATATGAGAAAACACCACACACCAGTTTATCACCAGTTCAAGTTCAAAAAGAATGTTCACATCTAACTGATTACACAGAAGGGCCAACAAGAAAACATGATGCTCAAGAGTGGAAAATGCAAAGTCTGTTATATTAGGACTGCTGTTCTACAACTTACACACAACTAAAATATCATCTGCATTCGCTGTGTGAAATTACACATCTCTGGACAGTGGTTTTTGCCCAACAGCTTCACAAATAGCTTTGATAAAAAATTACATTATTCAGTAGCAGCCAAAAATAAAACCCATTACATTCATTTCAGAAAATGTCGCTGAAAAGCTGCAGAGAGGGCATCTCTTCCAGCAGTAGCTACTGCCCACAGTTAGTCACTGCCACCCAGCAAAGAGAGACTTGCAGCACAGTGAAACGTGTAAGAGCACACTAATCCACTTGAGGAAAAATTAATCAAGGTAAGTGACCAGTGAAGGTAGACTGAGACAATACATTTAACTGCTGATTATGCCTAAAGCACATAACACTGAACACAGCTTCTTCAGTGGAAAAGATCATTATGCATGGTAACCTGTGGCAGAGTAGTAGAGAAAAACAGGTGGGGGACGCACATAAGTTTGTGTCCTGGTCTTGTCTAGGATAGAGTTAACTCTGTCCCAACCAAAACCAGGCTGGTTTGAAAAACAAAACAAAAAAACCCAAGGCCTATCCATATCCTAAAACATTAAGTACAACTTCTGCGATAGCCTGAAAGCCTTAAGACAGATTTTGAAAAGCACTAACCCATTAAATAGTTACTTAAGAGGAAGAGTCACATACTGCCTCCTAGGAAACTGTCTGAAGTTATGTGTCTTAGGTCAGCCTCATAATTTTCACAGGTTTGTTCATTTGGGTTTTTTAATCTACTTACTACTGCAAAATATCTTGCAGTTTTCTTAGTGGACACTGACCACTATCTTTTCTGATTTTAGTCTTTTGCATTTAGAAACTCAATATACATGCTGAACAAATTCATTGTTTCAAGAATTTGATGGATGAACAGCAGTTATAAAGAGAAGCATATTTTTCCCATTAAGTATCACTAAATGAAACAATAGGTACCAAATAAAAATACTAAAAAAATTGAGTTACTATACAAAAGGCCAGATTCTTCCCTCAGAATCCCTTCAAAGTACACCATGAACTCAGAGACACATTGCCATGGATTAAGGGGTCCTAGATGCAAAATATGCCCATGAACCAGAACTGAACAATGTATTCAAACCCTCAACGCCATACGAGCTTAACCTCATGGAATTAGGCCAGTATCGAATATACCTTAAACTGGCATAATGTGTCACTGTCACCGAAAGAAACAGACACACCTTGCTCCCCTTTCTGCTTGCTTCCACCCCCATCTTTGCGCCAGCACAAATGTTTGTGCAGCAAACTGATCCAGCTTAAACCTAACCCTCCCCTCCCTACCCCTCCCCCAAGTTAGTTCAAACCTCAGCCCAGTTCACCACATAACCATACAAGTATTTGCCTGCACAAAGGAGGAAGCAGCAGAGCAGGGTGGAAACAAACAGGACCATGTTTTTCAATGGTGGAGCTGGTCTGTGCCAACTGTACACCTATGCAAAGCAGTAGGTTGCAGGCTGGAGTCCTGTAACATCAGTCTCACACGTTCAGGCCTACGAGCACCA
>NW_010119140.1:0-2578 GCF_000699245.1 Pterocles gutturalis | reverse complement strand
TCTTTCCCTCCCTCTCTCCGATCCCACCTCTTCACTCGCACAGCCACTGACAGGTACGCAACTGCAGGGTGAGCCGGTTCAGGGTGCCGAGTCTATTAAAAACTAGCTCTACCAAAACAAAACCAAAACAAGTTGCTACTGTTTAGCCAGTTCAGCTTCCTTAATCAGCCCCAGTGCAACTGTTACCAGCACAAGGAAAAAAAGAGGAGGAAGCAGGCTGGGAAGGTGGAAGGTCCAATTTTGATCAGCTTGTGATGCTGTGGGAACACACTCATACACCACCACATTTTAAATTTAAACTTGCCAGAGCAGCTGAACATTATTATTTTTAAATAATTTGTTCCTAAAATTAAACCTTGTCACAGCTTTTTTTTTTTTTTTTCCCAGAAACATAAGCAGCCATAGTCTACTTGAGTACAAGCAGCAGGAAGTGGGGCCAGCTCACTACATTAACTGGTTTCACCCTTTGTGTTTAATAAAACTTAGATAAAACATTTGTTACTCTAACGTAATGATAATTTCACCAGATACTCTTTTAAATATCACTCATTAAATCACCTTGGATATTTGCATAGGAAAAACACACATGTAATAAAACCAACGCAGTCATTTTAAGTATTATCTTTACTGTAGTTTAGTATTTACAAGGAATTTAAACAATGGTTCAGGTGATTAAAGTGGTCTTATAAAGCGCTCTGCTCAGGAGTTAATTTCATCCATTATTCAAAAAGTTGCCACAAGACCCAATGGTCACAGAAACGAACCAAATTCATTTCAATGAGTTCAGAAACAGACCCCTAGTAAACATAGATATAGCTACTCTCAAGCTAATTTCTGAACAGTAAAGTATCGTATTGTAAGTAGGAGTACAGACAGATTGTTAGAAGTAATCTTGCTAACTTCCAAACAATAGAATTTATTACTAGATCACTAGATTTAGCAGGGAATTATTTCCATGGTAAGCAAAGAAAAGAAACATAACCATATCAATTCAAAAGAGAAAACTGTCAGCATTACAGCTCAAGAACTGCATAACTGAAGCACAGAATCAGATACATGTATCCGCAAACCAGTCTTCCCAAGTGCCAGATATTGTATTTTTCCACTTTATGAAACTCTCTTCTTCTTACAAAGACAGATTCTTTCACAAACTACCACCTGCCCATTGCAACAATTTAAGACAACCTTTCTTCCCTTCAACAGAGATTTCCTGCATGATGAAAAAGTGTCCCAAACTACTCTGCCTGTAAAAATCACACAGAAATGAGAACAGCTTATTTTGACTACAACTCACCATTAACATTTCAGACAAGACACTGAACTGGAGAGTGAGCAAAACCCTGGAAAGCCCTTTAACCAGATATGCATACAACTGCTGGCGTGTTGTTTCAACAAGCTTTTTCAAAGCATTCTTGACACAGAGGCAAATAAACTCAGGGAACCTCAACCAAGGAATAACATTCTTAACAACTTTCCATTTGTAATGAAGTTAACAGTTTTTGGACTTGAACTTGTGATTTATACTGATACAGGTTTCTTTTTAAGCAGGCATAGACAGGTGAGCTTTTCAAATGCACTTGCTATACTGAGGAAAACAGACAACAAACTTCCCTGGCAGTTCTGCTGAATTTAACAAGAAAACAGGATGCTTACTGGATCTGAACACAAGTGTTTAACACAGCAATAAATCTTAAAAAAATAGTTTTTCATTCCCCTAAATGCAAATGTGTTGTAGAACTGGCAGAGCAGATTTAATGACAGATTCATAATATAGAATTACTGCTAACATTAACACCATTAAAGAAAGACAAAAATACTTATTCAAAAAACTTTCTTGCTCATTACACTAAATGTCACTTTGTCACTAGCACTTAAAAAAAAAAGCTAAAAAAAATTCAAAGACTATTCAAAAAAGTCACAAATAAAAAACTTTTAAAATACATTATTAATATCAAAACATGTTTGGCAACTTTTTCAACACTAACTAATATCAACCCTGATTTCTACAGCACGTATTCATTGCAACAACTATTATTTTCAGTCCATAGTCCAACAACATCCCTAGTGACTTCTAATTATGATTATCACTTCTTAAGCATTAACACTGAACAAGATGCAGTGACCAGGCAGATGAGAAAATATGCTTTCATTTTCCAGAAAATCGAGTTTAGATGGAGAACCACATCAAATTAGTACCAAGACACCTTTTGACCTTTGCAACTCTTCAGATCTATCCTTGCTACATTCACATCTAGGGATATGTCAGAGTAAGGGGAGTTTAAAATGACGAGCTAGGTATCATTTTCATTTGTACACACAGCACCACTATGCAAAGCCCGGAGGACCCCCTTCCCCTCTGGAGGCTCTGTCTGCTGACCCTAACCCATTGACCCGACAGAGCTCTCAGTTAGTCCCAGGGCTCGCACCTCCAAAGCCCCTGGACTTGCTCGGCGACGTGGAGCAGACAATGCACTTGTCTTGAGAGGCATGTGACAGAAACAGATGACGTAGAGGAAGGTGCAAGCGCTTGACAGGTCACCCACGATGAGACTGAGCGATCAGACACACCAAGCCCCGG
>NW_010119139.1:0-362 GCF_000699245.1 Pterocles gutturalis | reverse complement strand
CCCCCTGCCCGTTCCTCCTCCCGACGCGGTGTTCAGCCTGATTTCAGGGGAAATATTTGCTGTTTCCCCCGTGTGTCTGCAAACCAAGTGTTGTCGGATTTTTTTTATTTTTTTTTCCTGCAGAAGGGGAGAAATTGTTTGTATCAGTTTATTTTTTTCTTCAACATTACACGGAGAGCAAAACTCTCCCATGTGCTAGGAAACAGATAAAGTGTTTAGACAGCAAATACAAATATTTCTGAGCACTCAGCTGGGCTACAGATATTTCTGCCTGTCCTCCAGCAGGATTTCTCACTGTGTCTTCTAGTGGGCTTTTATTTAGGCTGGCTTGATTTTTTTTTTTTTAAATATTTAAAAAGCCT
>NW_010119138.1:0-19833 GCF_000699245.1 Pterocles gutturalis | reverse complement strand
TATATATATATATATATAGCAAAGGTTTATGTAGCTCTGATGAGGTCCCCCCCTAGGGAACTGGAAGAGACTCAGTAGGTGAGAAGGAGATAAAGGAGTGGGGGAGAAGAGTGGGCAATTATTGCCGGTGTAGAAGGAGGAGGCAGAACAAATTATTCTAATGGTAGTTTTTAGGAACACATCTTGAATGCACAAGCTGATGGCAATAATTGAATGTGATAAAATCCTAGACAGTGAACTTTCTTTTAGCACAAACATGTCAAGACAAAAATATCAAGTCACATAAAGACCCTCCACCCCCTTCCTGACATCATGGTTCAACATTAGTCATGGTTGGCAAACTTACCCTGAACTTACTGAAACAGAATTTTTTAAAAAGCCACAATAGGAAAATAGTGAAAACTGTCTCCTATTTTTCCACTAGTTGTGGTTGGGAGAACTTCTAGAGGTACATCTTTTTTTGTAACGATTTAATGAAAAATAAGAGAAAATATTATCACAGTTCTGAAATCCTGGAAATCATTAATGGAGAGTCTGGGTAAAGAGTCTAGCTGAGGCCATAGATCTACACCAAGAACTAGCATGTTAAAACTAAATAATTAAAAAGTTACACATTTTGGCTTTCATGATTGTTGTTAGTAAAATCTCAAAGCACTTCAGAATAGAGCACAGAATATGTTCATTCTCTTCACCTGAAGATGAAAGAAAATCATGAGGACTGAGGAGCCAAAGAGACACCTTGAGTCACGCTGAACTTGTTGACAGTGCTTGAAAGAGAGTTCCTGCCTTTTTGCTCAAGTCTCGAGAGCCGGACTGCCCTCTCTGCACCCTGCACACTGCATACCTTCCTCCAGGGTCCCAGCACAAATGGTTTCTGGGCCCAGGGCTGAGGCTGTGTACGGATTTGCACATAGAAAATCACAATTACAGAGCATATTTCTGACCTGGTCCCCCAGATGTGTCAAAGCTGTTATAAAAAAAAAAAAAAAAAAAAAAAAGAGCACGGAAGGCCAGGGGAGAAAGTATTTTAACACCAAATAACTCCTTTAAAACATGGAAGTAATGGGTGAGGTCAGCAATCAGGGAGCAAGGACAACCAAGGCCCTGTAAGGGTTTTGTAGTCATGTGGTAATCGCAGAATCACAGAATGGTTTGGGTTGGAAGGGACCCTGAAGATCATCTAGTTCCAACCCCCCTGCCCTGAGCAGGGACACCCTCCACTAGCCCAGGTTGCTCAAAGCCTCATCCAGCCTGGCCTTGAACACCTCCAGGGATGGGGCATCCACAACTTCCCTGGGCAACCTGTTCCACTGCCTCACCACCCTCACAGTAAAAAACTTCTTCCTAATATCTAATCTAAGTGTACCCTCTTTCAGCTTAAAACTGTTACCCCTTGTCCTAGCACTATGTTCCCTGATAAAGAGTGCCTCCCCATCTCTCCTGTAGCCCCCTTTAAGTACTGGAAGGCTGCTATAAGGTCTCCCCGGAGCCTTTTCTTCTCCAGGCTGAACAACCCCAACTCTCTCAGCCTGTCCTCATATGGGAGGTGCTCCAGCCCTCTGATCATTTTTGTGGCTCTCCTCTGGACTCTCTCCAACAGGTCAATGTCTTTCCTCATACATATACTATTTGATACAGTGAAATCAATGGCTACTGGTTACTGCAGAATTGACATACCAAACTGATAGTAGTACCACACCTGTCAGGAAGCCCATGCACATATTTGGTGCAGGTCACTGCTGATGAGCTCTGGCTAAAGGCGGTGAAAATTATAAACACTATCAACTGCATTGAGCTCACAGCAGAAGGGACTGAACTACACCCACAACACAAGAGGAAAAGCATGTTTCCATTTAAATCTGCTATAGACAATTTTAAGTGCTTGCAATATTAAACTGCATGATATTAACTAGACATCAGGGTTCAGGATCTATACAGGGTTTCCGAGGCTTTAAAAAGTATATTTATGGGAAAGAATGCCACTACTACTTCCTCCTCTCACCTCTCCAAAAAAATCCCAGTAACTTTCTTACAATTTTATGAAGTTCTAGAGGGTATATCTTTGTATACATTGAGTTTTGTTTATTAGAAAGAATTAGATCCTTTGTCAAATGAATCATCCATCATGCTGCGTCTTTCTTCCTTAAGAGGGTAGAGCCTTAGGCCTTGCATCAAGCCGTACAGTACACAATTTTTGAAGTTGAACCAATTTTATTTCTACTTCACAAATTATTTGATTGAGTCAAGTGCAGTCATGAGGTGGAAAAGTGGTGATAGATGACTATGATAAATGCACTTTAAAGAAAAGTGCCCCAAGAAAGCTGTGCAGAAGTATTCAGCTGCATAATATCAGATTTCCATGAAAAGGGTAGCCATTGATATGCTAGAAAAACTCTCACTAATGGAGTCGTAATTAGTGCAAGCTGCTTACATCCTGTGCAAAGTCAACTTTCCCTTGTCACAGGGAAGAAAGTAGTAGTATCTCAGTAAAGCTTGATGCTTTACTACTTTTACTTCCAAATGGACTTTAAATTAAACCCTTTCTCAGACAATAATTGGAGATTGGAATTGCCTACTAGAGCTCTGTTTGGATTTGTGCTTGCAATATACGCAGTTTATGAGATGTTGAAATTAAGTTTTGATGTGTGGTGGTGTGGGTTGTCCAAGGACCCTGGGCTGTTACTTGGGCAGCAGCTACCATGAACTGCAGATTCAACTGCTTTTTCTGCCTGAATAATCTGCATCAAAGTATCTTGGGTACTTCACACTGAAGTCACTTCCATTTGCAATCTGGGTGTACCCACCGAATAATGAAAGCACTGAGTGCAAATAAAGAAAACAAGTGATGTTGATAATTTATCCTGGAAAAGGAATTTTTTTTTTTTTCCAGTCAAGAATTTTGTTGTTAGATTTTGGCCCTAGAATTGTCCCTGAAATCTGAGGCACTTTAGGGTGTCTGAAAAACAGGAAGAAATCTGATCAGTTAGAGTGAGGATATTGTCTCCTACACTAGAGCTGCTCTTCTCTGCAACAGATGTGTGGATGATCACCTGCCCAGTCAGGGCAAGGACTTCTGAACTGCGTGAAGCACTGCTGCAATGAGCATTCATTTCTAGAACATCAAATCAGACCTGATCATTCATATGCCTGAAAACATTCATTTTGTTTTTTATGGATATTCGCTTAGGTCTTAGCGGTGCTGCTGCTGGCTGTAGTCTCATTGAAGACTATGTGGGCTACAGTACCGGGGCTGAGGGCCAAACAAAGAGTACTTGCAATGGATTCAGCAGAGGTCCATGTATAGCTGCCAGTTGAGAAATGGGTCCTAGTTGTCGACACAATATAAAAGATACAAGTGACTCTAGAAAATTGGGTTCTTTAAGTTTGGTATAATGCCACTGAAAGCAGTGGAGCTTCTCTGATTTATAGAAGATGAACATCCTAACTGTAATAATTTATTATTGCCTTTTAGCAGATAATTGAATATGAGGAAACTGTGCACATTCTATAGATTTTTTTGTAAAAGCAAAACAGGACCAAAGTTTTAATGAAAAATCATTCTTAGTGTGTAAATTCCATTATTGTCAGCGGGTGAATGTGTAAAGCATGACGGAATCAATCTCATAGTCTTTATTTTAAACTGTTCAGTATTAGCTATCAAAGCATTTTCTGTAGTTCACTACCCTGCTCAAATAGCAGGACTTGCAGCAATATTACTTGGTAAGAATGGGTTAAGAAGTGAAAGATAAGAAGCTCCAAGTGTCATTGTTTTAGTACCAGTAATGTTATGTCTCTGCTACAGTGCATAAAGAAAGAAGAAATGCTGACAACAAAAAATAAAAATAAAAAATCACACTTTAAAAAACTTTCCTGAGTCTAAGGAAGGTACTTTTAAATTTGTGCCAGTTACAGTAATTAGTAAACTTCTTCTTAATAGTGTTGTTAAAATGTAATTTTTTCACACTTTCTCTGACTTTGACACTGCTGCTTTTTAAACTTCATTTTGCACTTTGTTCCATTGTTCTTTAATCTGCCGCACTTTGCATTTAGTATCACTGAAATTTCGCACTTACTATGTCAATAACATCTGGCAAAATTGCCACCTATTAAGAGTAAGTGTTCTTTTTTCTCCTGTGAGAAATGTGATGGTGTATTATATTGGTTTCCCTTGAGAGGCTAAGGAGACAATTTTAAAGCAGATAAATGCATTAAAGAAATAACCTGAACTACAAGGGAAGGTTAACGAAAGTCAGAAACTTTTAACTTTTTTTTCCACCCTTTTTTTTCTTTGATAAAAGCATCTTGTACATGTGGGAAGTGAAAAAAATAGTTCGGTTATGCAATCTTTTGCACATTTGGATGTATGTTATATTTCATATTGCTGCTGCAGGACACTTTATATTCTCATAGGCTTTTGTCTATATCAATATTTTTCTGCCCACGTTGGATATGTGTCAGTTTAGTGATGTATTGCTGCAAGTGTGCTGGTAAGTTGAGCACTGTCAGATCATTGTGAAAACACTGCAGTGGCTTTCCAGAGATGTTGTAGACAGGAGTAAGCCTGGCTTTGGGTTCTCCACCATCACGGTTAAGCTCTGTTCCTGTTCACTTGTGTATAGAGCAAGCACCAGGCTCCTCTCACAGCAGAATATTTATTCTGCTGAAGGAAGATGGGATGAGTTAGAGTGAAGTCATCACCCTAGGCTCCTCTGTATTTACCAGTCCAGCTAGAAAGATCCTGACCTTTTGACATCACCCATAGCTGGAAGATTGACCCACTTTGGACATAGTGCCTTCAATAAGACCTTCCTGAGTTCAGACATACTTTTTTTTCCTGCATATAGTCTGTCCTTTAAAGTGTGTAACATTTTCCAGAACTATATAAATATCTTGAGTATGCCTGTGATTCTTATATATACATTACTCTTAAATGGAGCTGAATTTACAGAATGAACAGCCTGAGTGACAGGCTTTTCCTTTGCCATGGATAAATTCTGGGTGAAACTGAGCTGCCATACACACGTTGAAACAATGCTAAGCTTCAAATAATTGTGCACAATGCAAGGAAGGGAAAAGCTTCACAGAAGGAAATTCTGTAGAGCTGTTTACACTTACGGGGTCAATTTTCATAATACTGCCTCTCATGGCATTGCTGGAATGTGAGCTAGGAAGGGCTGAGGGAAGTACGGTGTGTTCCAGAGACTGTCAAAGACATAGGAAACCTTTCCATTGACTTTAGGAGAGCTTTGGCCTGAGCCTGCATTATAAATGCAAACTATACGGCCTGATTGAAAAAACAGGAAGGATGGGAATATAATGAACTGAGACACAGGGATGTGGGATTTCGGTACTTTGGCAGGTGGTGGAAGGGCCTTCCATGTCTGTAAATCCTCGTGTCAGGTCTCAGTGTTGCAAACACAGTGATATCTGGCTTTGCATGAGGGATGTGAATTTTGTGTCCAGCTGCATGCGCGGCTCCAGTTAGCATAATGAGAACTGTGCATATATTGAATCACAGAGAGAGTAGACTTGAGCAGAAAAAGACCTGTCCCTATGGAAAAGCAACTTAACAATTAGACTAAAGAAATGGATTGTTCTAAAATTGGTACACTTGATCTTTATTCAGCATATTGTTAAAGAATAAATAGATACATTCTTCGTCTTTTCTGTACAGATACGTGTATGAGACTGAAAAACATAAATGGCTTGAATCTGTATGTTTGAATTCAAAAGAAATTTTACTTGAGCAAAGCAACGTAGGGGTGAGTTCAATGCTTTAGTGACTTTGATATATGTTTGTTATAGAATACATCTCATCAAATAATTTGAACTAATAATATTACAGATTTGCAATCTGTGTATAGTACAATACACCTTACTATGGTTTTCAATTTGCACATAATATTTATCGGGGCATTTATTAGCTTGTTTCAGTATAAATCTAGCCAGGTGACATGCTACTGCTTAAACTTTGAATATATGTCTTGGAGGACACAGAAATAGCAAATTAAAGCATGCTTGAACATTTTCACTGTTTTCTTTCTTCCACATATACAATTAAGGTTCAGATATTTGCATATGAATTGATCTTGTATTATAATATGGAGTTTACATACCACTGGTTACAAATAATGAGGTGGTGAAGAACAACAATTGTATTTCTCCTCCCAGATTTTCCCTTTTCTTTAATTTCTCTTCACTCTTTATTGGCTGCAATTTAAAAATCTTTTACCTGACATGAATGCATTTTCTTCTGACAAAGTGACTCTTCTGATACTATACACTATTTATTTTAAAATAATTTTATATAAAAAACATTATTTGTAACAATGCACAAATAGGACTTTAATGAGCACAAACATTAATTAAATGCTCCTGTGTTGTCCAGTGTTATCCAGCATGATACTGCAGGGCTCACTTTTAGCCTTCCTTCTAAAACTAAGTCACCTCCAATTTCTTAATTTAGAAAAGATGAAGTGTTTCCTTGTTCTGAAAATCCACCAAGAATTCACAGTTGTGGTTCATTAACTTCCAGTTGGAGACAGAGCTGTCTGTTCAAGTTCTTAAGGTGACTGCATGAATAAACTGCCCTAAATCAGTTAAATTTTTTTGTTAAAAGACATGTTGTGGTAGATTACATGCAGCTATCTCATGTGAGCCTTGTCCACACTTTGTAATGCCATTCTTGGTAGGTAGTGCCCATGTTTTCCTGGGGAGGATTCGGAGAGTAAGTCAAGGTTTGGCAACTTTTCAAAGTTGAGGTGCCAGATGGTATTTTTCTTTCCCAAATTAGAAGTTAAGCGTGCAGTTAGAAACTCAGCAAGAGCTGGGAGATACTGCCTTTCACAGAAGCAAGATGCTGCCAATCACCTTATTGGAGGTATCATCTCTCTACACAAAGCCATCATTTCTCAGCCCCTGTTGAGCATGGAAGGTGGGGGAGCCTCTGCCTCTCACAGGTGCCCCTCTAAAGGTGCTCTTTGTCTCCCAGCTCCTGAGCTGCATGAGCCCTGCTATCTGCTGCTAAGAGACTGCTTGTGGACCATCCTGGCCACCCAGGCTAAAGGCTGATGATCCCTAGGAAAATAATTTTGTTAACAGAGCAGAGATGCCGTAATCTAACCCTAGTCAGGGTAAGCGGTTTGGATTGTCACTGCGGTGTCTCCATCTAATAGTTACTTCTCTGTGTGTATTTGCCTTGTTCCCATGTTGTGGCTATTTTTGAGGTGGTTTGCTTTTCCCTCCAAATTCAGATTGAAATAAGTTACTGAAAGGTCAGGCCTTCTGCCTACAGGGTGTTACCTTTAGGCAATTACATTCACAGAACGTGCTTCAGGGAAAACATATTCGTTGCAGGTAGGCAAGTGATTCAGCTGCCAGCACCCATTTTCTGGCATCCAAAAGTTGGCAAAGATGATAGTCTACTTCCCTGTTCAGCTGCAGTCTGTCAGCTGAAAGCTGCTGCATTTTGCATTTCTGAGTCTCTTTCATGTCACCAGAGGTCACGGCCCTGTGTCTGGGAATCACTGAACTCGTCTGTGAGGGCGATCTTGCAAACTGGCAAGCACTGAATCTCCACAGAGATACCTCATGATGTAAGGTCCTTTAAGGCTCCTGCTTTCTGAACTAACAAAACAAGAAATGTCAGAAAAATGGCACCTTTTATAACCTGTGAAGTTAGAGATTGTCTTGCCCTGGTAACCAGTGCTTCCACTCCGTGAAAGGGAAATACAAATGTACTAAAAAGAGAGTAAGATTTTCTGAAGCAGGTAAACACAGATCCATAAAGATAATCTGGGCTTTCCTTCAAACCAAGTGTAGGCTCGGCACTCAGCTGTTTGACTGAGGCGGGTGTAGCCAAGCTGGGACTCCTGAGAGAAGTCTCGGTAAGTGCTGGCATGGCCCCAGAGACAGAGTCCTCTCATGCAGGAGCCCTGCTGGGTTGTCTGAATCCACAGTGGCAGGAAGACCTTTGGAGGACACCGTCACTGGGCTGCTTTGGAAGCGGGGTACCTGTCAGGTAGCGGAGTGTCTTGCTGGTTTCTTGGACATGAACATGGCATTTCTCACGAGTGTGGACATCAACAGATTCAGGTCTGACTAGAGGTTGGGGCGTGTTGGAGGACTGCAATCAGAGGTCCAGAATCTCTTGGCTCCTCCCAACTGATAGCTCAACTCCTACCATATCAGAAAGAAAGAGTGCAGAAACCTATGTTGATGTTTTCTCCATCAACCTAACAACACCAGTTTTAAGCAAAAAGGAATGCAAACCAGTTTGACATTTAGCAGGATTGCTCTGATACAACAAATATGTTGCAAGCCTGAAGACAGGTGCATTACCACTAAGAAGGATTTTGTTATGAATGTTCTCATACAGTGTGTCATGGATAACTAACAACACACAGTTTTTGCCTTGAGGTTCAGCTTTGCTGTTGTTATATTGTCGTCACATGTTTTTATGTTAATCTTTTAGATTAAATGGTAAATATAGAAGTCTTTATGCAATTAACAAAGGAGTAGTCATTGAGAGATGGTGATTGAAATAAAATTGTGAGAAATATCAGTTCTGTATCCTGTTAAATATAAAATTACTGCATAAGAGTGAATACATGTAGTACAGTGAGTGATGGAATAAAACCAGTCAAAAGGAAAAGCAGTCCTGAAACCTGCACCAGATCTTTCAGGTAAATATTCAGAATTTGCTTAAGCTTTTTTACCCATTCTGCATGATACAAGTAATGTATGTCCTAAGTTCTGCATGTGAATATTCCATAGATAATGTTAGGTATTTACTCTCTCATTGGTTTCATAATGACACAGCTTAAAGTTTGCTGCTGACTATAAATCTCTCACTGTATTTTTTTTCCGAAGTAAAATAATAGACTCTTTTCATGTGTTTGTCTGTCTTCTTTCTAGTCAATGGTGAAGTTGAGGGATACATTTTAGACCTGGACTTTTCTTGTAACTTTTATTCTGATCAGATCTGACTGTAAGAATTATCCCTATCATTATTTAAGTAATTTCAATAGACTACCAATGGTCACCTTGAATAATGTAGCATGTGCATGACGGTACCAGCCAGCAAGAAAAAGAGAACCTGCCTACAGAACCAAAAGAACAAACTGCAACCTACCCCTCTACTTATTAGACAGCTAGGAAACAACTTCTTTGTCCTTATAGCAGGTAGGCAGCTATGAAGTGTGGTAATTATCTGTCCCTTATCAATAATTAATACTCTTCACTTGTCTTCTGTTCTGTTCTTTCTAGTTACTACACCTTGTTCATCACCACACTCGGTGCGTGTCTTTTGCTGTGCATTTCCACAGCTGTCACCTGTTTGTTTTCTGGTACTCTTCTTGGGCAGAAAGGCATACAGAAAATTTTGGATTGTTTCTTATAATCTGTAGATATCTACACATATGTTGTTAAATGTTTTGAAAGAAAGCAAGATCATGGTCATTACCATGGGGTTGAGGCGGATGGCTTTCTCTCCCCTTTTCTGGCAACAGCATGTATGCTGCAAGTCAAAAACAGTAAGTGCTCGGAGCATGAGTCTATATTGCTTTGCAGGTGTTTAGGTTATAGCAGTATATTTCTTTTAATAGTCCTCTGACATATCAATTGTCTTATGCATTGCAGCTTCTTTGGACTGTGCAGGCATGTGCAATCTTACTGTAAATGCCCTGCAGGGCATTTAACTGAGCAGCTTATTTGCCTCATCCTCAGAAATATGTTTGCTGAAGATCTTTACCTTTATCCTGACTGTAACAGCGGGACTGGGGCCGACAGAGCTCAGATTTTCTCTACCTTTCCATCACAGGCAGAAGCTGTTGATGAACCTATATGACCGGTGTAACTTAGCATAGCTTGGCAACAGCTCAGCGCTGCAGTCAGACAGCCTGTTCTGGCTGCAGATGGTACCCTGATTTCTCCCCGCTTAAGCATCCCCTCAGCTCACACCCTGAAAGTTTCTGCCTCCTCAGATCTACTGGCATGAGTCACAGAACAGCTTTCTAGTCCAAAGCAGTTGAACTGATGTAGGTTAAGGAAACAGTTTTTATTGAATCAGGTTAGAGAACAGATATGTGAGCAGGCAGTGGCAGCTGGGAGGGAGAAGATAAGAGGTGAGCAGGTGAGGGGCTTCATCCGCAGTGGGAGGAGTGTGCCTGAGCAACATGTAAGTGGTGTCATAACCCCTGCCAGTCTTCTGAGATGGGAAAGGTGAGAGATTTTCTGTGTCTTCCCTCCCCTTTTCCTGGACCAAGTCTAGCTCTCATATAGAAATGGATCAAACTCAGTGCTAAAACATATTTATTTAATATTTTAAGAAGTGGAACAGCTCTTATGCTGGTAAGTGAATGGTTTCTCTAATGTGATAGTCATAGATCAAGTACAGAGGTTAGGATAAACTAATTTCTCCCAGTAACTGCCTTTGTTTGAGTTCTGATTTTATGTACTAGGTTAACTGATTAGATTTTCTTTCTAATTTTCCTTTAGCTGGTTAATATCTAAGGCCTATATGTGTTACAGATAGCTCACAAACACTCAATTTGAGCAGGGATCAGCTCCAATCTCACATGAAAGCTATACATAGTGCTGGTCAGAACTTCAGCAGTAACAGCTTTAGGGAAACAAATTATTATAGGAAGTGATTGATGTCCTGACTAAATAGGTTGCAATCTTCCCCTGCAGTAGGTGGTGCTCACTGCTTAAATAAAATTAAGTAGTGACAGTGATGGTCACGTCAGTTTTTTCTTTGAATCCTAACACTGAGGATGGACAATTTGTGATTAAAACATGGAACCTTGCTTCATAGAGTGTATTCTATCTATCTAATCTTTTCTTTTGTAGTTTAATTAAAAATACTCTTTCTAAAGCTCCTCTGCATACTTTCTTGTTGCAGGGACACCTGGTATATTTCATTGCAGAGGTGGCTGCTTTTCAGTGGTTTGTGAAATACTGCATGTGTTTCAGTACAGTTTAGGAAGGTCTCAGAATACCAGAAATGTTACATTTTTATATAAGCAGTGCCATTTTTGGTGAGAAAAACTGATTGGTAATTTATATAGACAATAACTTCACCTGTTCAACAGCTGCTTCTGGAGCCTCAGGACAAAGTGAAATCAATGAGAATTTGGTCCAAATGCTTTTGAAAACTCATATAACTGTCTGTATGCGGTTTAGGCACCGAAACACCTTCAAGGATATGTTCTTCAGTCCTGTGTCACTTGTGTGGCTCTGTGGAGCTTCAATTTGTTCACAGATCCAACTACCTGCATAAGCCTCTTCTCAGCCAGGATGGTCTGGCAGCTGTCCTGCTTGCAGGCTTACCTGGCATTGCTGCTGCAGGGCTCTGCAGATGCTGAAGTCTGTACCTTGCTCTCTTTGGCTTTCTCCATTTCAGCACCAGCTTTCTGGTTTCCTGAGCAAGCTTTCACCAGCAGAGCAAGGGCACTGCAGATAAGGGGTGTGCGCAGGCTCGAGTGTGATGATGTCAGTTCCAGTGCTAGATCTTGAACAGATGTGGTCATGGAAAGTAAATGGAGCCCCACATGTTCCTTTGTATGAAAATTTTGGAATTCATTCTGAAATTTTGGATCCAGGCCATCCTTGAATTTTTAGGAAAGTTTGGATCAAGATCTGAATTTTGTGACTTATTTCTATATTGATCTTGAACTGGATGCCAAATTTGTGAGGTCTGCCCTGTCTAAGTGCTTGAATATTGGCCAGGTGCTTGGATATTATTGCCTTAAAAACAAAAAATAATTTTCTCAATAGTGAAGACCTCTGTTTTGGGACATTTCAAAACAGCTGGTCTGGTTACCACAGCAGAATAAAAATGGGAATTGCATTAAAGAATGTGTGTTAGAAATTTTGTAGTTTGATTTACTATTTATAGATTTGCAGGTCATTATTAATGTTCCATAATAATACTTCACCTGGTTATAATACATATTAATTCCTTCATGTTTCTAAAGCCCTTTGAGAACCTAGTAAAAAGCTGCTAGAGAAGTGCAAAGTGTTATTAAATGAGTTTAAAATTCCAGCTGTTTTCCCTGCAGTAGTTTTTGCCTAAAGTGAGAATGAATATTAAAGAAAAAATAGAACATTTCTGAAGTGGATCTTTGCTGACAGCCTGATAAAAGTACATTTATCCTCATGCTGTCCATTTCTTTTTCTTGATGATATTTAATTGTAGTTTGGCTTAGTTATTACTTCATTACTTTAATAATAAAAGTTCACTGAGGCTGACACTTGCCTCACAAGGTAAATCTCCAGTCCAGTAAAAATGAAGTAAACCTTTCCTTTGCAGTCAGAAGAGTATTCTTCTGTAATTTTTTTAAAAAATAATGTTATAGTGTTTAGTACAGAAATCATGCCTCTCTTGAGTAATATGCTAGTCTAAGAGCTCAGAGATGTAAAAATAAAATCTTTAGTTCATTACCTTAAAACAGGCATTTCTTAGGTGCACTGGTCTGCATGACTTCGTTTTGTTTTGTTTGAACCCACAGTATTTATATTACTATAGAACCTGTTGAAACAGGCTGTTAGTGTGCTAATGTAAATTGTAAAAAGGAAACTAATTTGTACTGTTTTCTTAGGATACAACCAAGATTTTTTTTTTTATTTGAAAAAAAAATTACGATGATGTAAAGTTCCATGAGTTAAACTGCAACCCTTTGTGTAACAAGTAAAAAAGGCTACCTGAAAAGATGTGTAAAACGTGTTTTAGGCTGCAACAATGAACTCTTTCACAGCAATGCTGTCATTGTTTCAGTACTTTAAAGTGACACTGTGATTTTCAAGTATTAATAAACATCCAGGGGGAGCTAGGGAGTAGCAATTTTGCTTTTTCTAATGGTATATAAGGAAATATGAATACAGAGAAAAGTAGTATCAATGACTAATTCTTGTTTTGGGGTTGGGGCTTTTTTTACTAGGAACTTTTGATGAGAAACTGGTCAGCCATTCTGAGAGTGTTGGAAAGCCTGTCAAGGTCACTGCCAAGGACAAGAGAGTCAATTAGTATGCAGATCAGAGCCAAGGAGTTCAAAGGTATTGTTCCAATTCAATCACATTAGCCAGGCCAGTAATGAACAAACGGCATGACCTTAATCAGGGAGCCTGAACCACTCATTGAGGGGAAGTCTGTGTGTCTGTGTGTGTATTTGGGGGGGGGGGGGGGGGGGGGGGGGGACAGGAGGAGGGGTTAGGGTGGCAAAAAGGATGTAGTTTCTTTTGTTGTTGTTGTGTTTTGGCTTGGGCTTTTTTTTTTTCTTTTTTTTTTTTTTTTCTTTTTTTTTTTTAAAGGGACAGCAAGACCAGTTTGCTTAATTAGGCACCAGTAATGGAAACTTATTTCTGGATCCCTGTGTCCTGAAGTACAAAATCGCTTTTATTTTTGGGTGATAACTGAAACAGACTCAAATGGACAGGTGGCTAGAATATTTTAATAAAATGCATTCAGTGATATGCTAAAGGGTATGCAGGAGGAGGGAGATAACCTTATGTAAAACACCAAACCAAATTTTGCAATTACAGTTTCTCTCACACTGTGCTAATTTTCTTAAAGTCTATATGCAAGGAAAATTCTGGGTGATTTTTTTTTCCTTTAGACGTAACATAAAGTAATCCACACTCTAGTTAATAATGGAAATAATATTTGTTTAGAGGAAAAAATATTTCTTTAACACCTTTAGTCTGATAAATATTGCACCATACGTAATTATACTTTAGATAACCAAATTGCTAAGTTGTTTCATACGTTCAGCACAATACACACTGCATGTTTCAGTGTACTCAATTCAGTACAGTCAAAAAGCAACATTCTGTGTTATATTCACCTTAACAAATGCCCACTCTATTATAAACTTGCAAAATATCTTTCTCTTCTAGTTTTCATATATACGTATACACATTCAAATGCTTTTACAGAAATTTGTACATACCGATAACAAAATAATAAAATGACAGGACATATCTGTACTCATTTATATATTGTAATGTCTGCATGTTTCTGTAAATTGGTTTTCGAATGCATACTTAGGAATCCCTTGAAATTTTTACGTAAATCAGGATTATGTTCTCTTTTTTCTAAACTAACAATTGAATTTGGTAGCCAAATATATTAAAATAACACTTAAAATATAACATTTTTCTGTGTTTGAATAAAGGAAATTGCAAACACTTTCTGCATGTGGAAATATAAAAAAAAGAACCTCTGCCAGAAATCAGTATTGACTATTGAAAATGTGAATGATGCTTAAAATATATTCACAGGGTTTACCTACAAGTTATTGTTTTGTGTTTATATATACATAACTTACAAGTTTCCTTTACATCTCTGTGTAACATTTACTCAGAAATTACTTCAACTGGAGCAGATTATCAAAGAAAGCTGCAAGCTTCATTGAGGAAATTGTTTGCAGAAATCACTTTGTTTCTCTAGAAATGAATCATGATATAGGCAACTAAGATTTTAGGAATCAAGGGGGGTGGTTTTTTTTTCACTGTCTTCCTCGCTCTTCTTTACTGGGGAGGTAGTTCATCATATCTCACTAAAACAGAAGATGCATAACAGAAAAGAAACTATTCTAGGCTATGAAGCACCCTAGGGGTTCATGAATGTTGGGGGAGGAACACTGATTATACAATGCAATAACATATTGAGACACTATTTCAGTTTTACACTTGGTATCAAGTAAATACAGGATATCTCACCCATGAAGGGTGATTATCTTTCATGAAGGGAGGAAATGAGTTATTAAGGTCTTTCTCAGGAGCAAAACAAGGATAAGAATCTTTATTAATGTAAGAAACAATCTGGTTTTTTTTTCCCCCTACAGTAATATACTTCCTTTTTAGCAAAGATCTGGGATTTTTTTGTCTTTAAATTGTCTATATCTCAAAATGGAACACATATCAGTTTTAGCTGACACACTGCACTGCTTGAGAATATTCTTATAAAACATGTGCTCATTGCCATTTTTATCTAGATCACAATTAATAACACTTTTAAGCATGCAATGTCTAGCTAGTCCCATAAAACCACTTGTAAAGTATTTGATATTTTATGTGAGGATATTAAAAGATTGTTTAAAAATAAACATATACCAGCAGAGCAGAATTTTCACATGATTATTCAGATAGTCAATAGGTCTTCTTTGATCATATTATTATGATGCTTCTGCTGGATTTCAGTCTAAGACAGGCATTTTTTCCTCTCTCTCTCTCTGTCTCTCTGTCTCTCTTTCTCCTTTTTCCCCCCTAAACAAGGTCATAGATTTTTTTAAATGAGGACTAGAAGTTCCAAGTACAAGATTAAGTAAGTTCTAACAGTGTTATAAAAGTAAGTGCTTTTTTCTATAATAAAAGGTGTTTAAAAGGTTCGCTACAGCTTTAAACAGAATTACAATTTACTTCTTTCAAGTGTCCAGGCCATAAATTCTTCTCAATTCCCTCTCTCTCTCCTTGTCGGAATTAATGAGATCAGATTTGATCAGGGCAGTGATGTGTTCAGAGCCAAATCACACAACAGCGCGCGTGCGGTAATGGAATTTGCATCTAATGCATACATAAATCAAACATCTTTCTGGACATTTTCATATGCATAATGTCATTTCATCCAGTTCTCTCTGTGCAGAGGGGGAGATTTTTCTCTCTGAGAGAATGACTTTCTTTAATGCTTTCATTTTATTTTCGCTGACTACAATCCCCGAGAATGCGCTCGGTCGGAGAATCTTTCGGGGCGCGGTTGACAGTTCCTTTTCCAAGAGGGGTCCTTCACATTTATCATGCCTCTTCCTCGGGGGCTTTGTTATGCAAATGTGGCTGAAATTGATAATTCCAAAGTGCTTCATTTCGGTTCCTTGGCGGTTGGAGATGGTAGATAAAAAGAAACTGACAAGACACACTGATTGCCCTCAATGCTTGTAACTCTCTTGCTAACAAGGCTCGATATTGTTAAAAATTCCTATTGTTATCAGGGTGGCAGTTCCATTATGCAGGCCTTGCAAATTTCTCATTTGAATATTAACCCTTTAATCACCCTGCTCCCCTCCCCCCAGCCCCAAATCAGTTGCCGTGGAACGGGTCAGAACACAAAACAGCAAATTATTGCCCTATTACTAGTACAAAGTGTGTGTTGGGGATTTTTTTGTTTGGTTTTGTTTTGCCTTTTTTTTAAAAAAAAAAAAAAAAAACAAACACAACCCACTTCTATTCATCATTTTTCAAGGCAGTATGAGAATTTTTTTACCTTAAAAAAGATATGCTTTAACAACACAGGTCTAGCAGAGACAGACAGAACTGGGTTGTTTCAAGTTAGGGTTGGGAGAATATTTACATGGGAATATCCGTTTGCAGAAGTCAAATTCAGTAGCTCATGGAGAGTGGAGAAGTTTCATTATTTTTAACTTGTATGTACTTGCACTTTATGTTCTAACTTAGGAAAGCCTCAGGGAGGGGATAGCGTGTCTTTATATACCATAGTTACACAAGATTTTTAGCCGTCTGTCCTGGTGCTGGCTGCAATATCCCTGTCTCAGGCTAGCCAGCAACTAGCTTCCAGCCTGTGGGCAAGTGACTAAAATGAAGGAGTACAGAAAAAGGGAACTTGAAAACTGCAAGGATTTCTGGAGCTGTGTTTTTTTTAACCTTGGAGGACACCTGCTTGTAACTTTACTTCCACAGCTAGGCACCTCTTATATTATCAGATTTCACTTATATACTTATAAAATACTGTTAATAAGTGAAAGGGGAAAGACTGTTTTGGGGACCTGATGTGGGAGGTGCTCTGGTTCACAGGAGCCTTGCTGGTATCTTCAGCGACCACTGCATCAAGCCCTAGAAATGACATACAACCAGGCAGTGGCAAGTTCAAGCTAAGGATTAGGTCACACTGCAAAAGAGCATGACTGGTTGCTAGCTGATTTGCTCATTGATTAATAAAATTTTGATGTCTGTAATTTCAAATATCCCTCTAACATTGCCCCATGTGTGTGTGTCTGTAGAAGGTGAATTCTTTCCCACCAAGCACATGCCTTAGGGCTCATATTACAATTATAGTTTAATTTGAGTTTCTCATTTTTCTGGGGACACCTGACATGGTTCCAGTTAAAGTAAATCTCGGCATGACAAAGGTAAGTACTGCAGATGCTGGAGGGAAGTGGAGAAGGGAGGAATTGTTGCTGTAAAATGAAGCATAGTTCACTGCTAGCACCAGGCAGCTACAACAGTGTAATATTTCTCTACAATTATGAAGAAGATGCATCTCAACCAGCTCATGTCAAAGGAACATCAAAGTTTTCCAGTTTCTTAGTTCTGAAGTCTTGCAGAGCTGTGTCTGCCAAATTATAGTAAATAAAAAAGACACTTGCACAACAGTAACTTCTTTTATATTGGACTGAGGATTTCTCTTCCTCCTCCTATTAAAAAAAAAAAAAAAGAAAAAGAAAGAAAGAAAAGAAAACCCGTCATGTTATTGTAGGAACTCTTCGGAATCTCATACTTCTTTCTTTCATTTATAGGTGTGATGGCAGATTAAATCCATGTCAGGAAACAGTGATAATGCCCACTGTAGAGCCATGTGAGTTACAACAGCTAGGTTTCCCATGTCGGTGCTTTTTCTTTCAATTATCTGAAAACACCCTGTTAATTTTTAATGCGTTCATACCCTCATTCTGTTACTTAAACTGCTACCTTTCCCCCGCTTCTTACTTCAGGAATAGATTTCACTAAACCTGGCTGCTGTAAACTCATTATACAATTCTATCATTTATTCTGTCCATTAGAGTAACCAGTGTTAGTGCTTTTCCCCCCACTTGAGTCTGTCAAGTACTGTTATTTATGCTCAATAGTATTAATGTCTCTGGTTGTATTATGGTTGTGCACTCAAAATCACTAATAGAATCTAAACTTGGCAATAGTGGCTGCATCAGCTATCAATAATCAAAAAGTCTCATGTAACTTGTGAGTATTAATGAGTCAATAATTGCGTAAATACAATTAACATCTTCTGCTTGTGATAAAGAATCATCAGTAGTGCTGATGGCTTTAAGAAGATCCCCCTTTTCAGAACCAGAGAGCATGCCTATATTATGAACAAGAGAATTAAATATTTGACAGTGATTTTAAACATTTCTTATTTTCAGTTCCCCTTGGCAATGACTCTGCTGTAACCTAGCTATATAATGTTATCTGCTGTCTTTAGGTAGAAGAGGGCTTAAAAGTTGATTTTTCTTTCACTGCTTGATTTCTGCGGGTTAATTTCATCAACAAAAGGATTTTCTGGGTTTTTTTTTTTGTAACAAGAAAACCTGTTAGGTAATTTGTGACCATAGAATTAGAGCAATACAGCTAAACTAATATATATGCAATGGCTTCATTATGCGTAAGAGCAAGCACTCTTTACTTTGCAGCCCAAAACACACAAAGCACCCATTAGAATGAAGAGGCTTGTGATGTCTCTTCATGTGCAGAGTGTAAAGGTACATGAATGTCCTTGCTTGTTGGCATTTAATTTACCAGTTGCCTCTGTAGTGGAGCCTTGGCAGATTCAGCTTGAATCTGAAAGACAGGCTGTCATACCGAGAGTCTGCTGCCTACTGCTGAAATTGAGAGGCTTGGCAGATATGCAAACAGTAACTGGGTTTGAGTTGTTTTGATTACAAGTTAAACAGAAAGTCATTGGCAGGGCCAATATAAATCTGCTGAGGTTTTTTGGCAAAATCTGTGGAGGTATTTCTATAGATTCTGCAGAATTCTGTAGCACCTTGATTTCACATCAAAGAGTGTCCACCTCTGAACCCATTCTGCAGATAAATGTGTCAGAAACGTGAGTGAACATGTTTAAGTCACTGAGAGCTTCCAGATTCAGAAATATAGAGCACATTAACAACATGCTATGCCACACCACCTTTGTACAGTTGTTAAATTTTAGAACCTAAGGTATCATTCAAGTTCAAGTGGATTTTCGGCGAAGTAAGTCGAATTATAAACAGCTGAAACAGGAGGGCAAAATAGATTTTAATGAAAGTTCCAGGTGAGTGTATGAAAAAAAAAAAGATTGGACCAGGTCATGAACTCAGCTATGTTGATTGAAATGCAGAGCTATTTCACCAACACATTTCTTTTATGACATTTATCAAGACTTTCTGAAGCTGCTCCCTTCTTGGCATTCAGTGCTTTAACAGTGGGTCGGGTTGGCACAATACAGTCTGCAAGTGGCTTTTTTCTCCCCTTCTTGAATAACTTTTCCTGAAACATCGTATTTGACCAAACATCCAGACCTGATAAAATCCAGATGCTCATCCCAAATTTATTTCCTTACAGAGTTTGTCTCCCTGCTTAATCTGCAATACTGAGTTGATAAAAGTAACCCAAACTGACATTGTCTAAGCAAAAAAAGGAGTCTGTGTGCTTTAATTATGTGCACTTTTACAATACAACCTCTGCTTGATTCTGACTCAGTGTTTTGAACGCTAACACATCCTTTACCAAAATTGCCTTGCAATTTTAAGGCAAAACCACGTTAATTTTGGAGGGAGGGTAAAGAATACATATAATTGTTGCTCCTATTGTTTCTGGCTGGCTGGCTGTAGACAGATTTCTGCAAGGCTGGCTAGCAACAATACATTGATTTCCAGAGGCAAGAATATCTCCACAGTTGCAAGGGTTGAGACACCTTTATTTGAAAACTGAGAATCTGCAAAATGTGGCAAAGTTCTTGAAAAGAACCCAAATGTATGGAATCTTTATTTGTCTTTTGTTTTTCTGCACTTTTATCTGCTACTTTGCCTATTACAGATGGTGGATGCCCTCCTCCCCATGCCC
>NW_010119137.1:1279-1596 GCF_000699245.1 Pterocles gutturalis | reverse complement strand
CCGCCACGGCAAGGGGGCTGCCCCTCGCACCGCCTGACTAGAAACGGCTCCACAGCCCCAGAGGTCGGGCTCCCCCCGCGCCCCGGGCTGCCCCTCCCCAGCCCCGCCGTTGCTCCGCTGTCCCCGGGAGCGGGGTGGCCCTGCTGTCACCCCGGGGCAGCAGGGAGGGGAGGGGAAGCCCAGCACAGCAGCCAGGTTTCTTCAGAAAAAGGCCCAAAAGGCAAAGCGGGAGCTGCCCGTGAGCTGTGGGGCGTTCTCGGGGTGCTGGGGCAGCAGAGCCCTGACAGCTCGGCCAAACGTCCGCCGGGCCCTCGAAC
>NW_010119137.1:0-1220 GCF_000699245.1 Pterocles gutturalis | reverse complement strand
TGAGGCCGTGGAGGGCAACTGCCTCCCAGCAGTGCCGGTGGCCCTGGGCCTAGGGGATGGAGGGCCCGTGGGGATGGATTCCGCCCTCTGAACACTCCGAGATTGTGTTGAAAGAGAAGGACAGTTTCTCCGCTGAGAATGGGGATTGTTTACTGTTGGTTTTCCTCCCCCGTGCGGCAGGCACAGCAGCCTCCTGCAAGTGTTGTCCCTAACTGGAGTTCGTCGACCGCAAGGAGTGCAGCAAGTCAATCGACACCCAGAGTCGAGATACCCTTTTCTTGCATTTCTGCGGAGAGAAACCCCAGCTGCAAGTCCCTTGAGCGTGCTTACAACCCTCTTCGCCAATCTTGTGTTACTTTCCCACAGTGGGTGGATCAGCTTTGCGTGGTCAGCTTCTCCTGACTCCTATCTGCTACTCACGTGCCCTTAGTTCTCCACCCCAAGAGCATCGTATCTATTACGTAGGGGGACTTTACGGGGAGGGAGAAGGTTCATCCTCCTGCCCACAGCAGCAACAAGGCTCCAGTCTTCCCTTGCAAGGGGACAGAGTGACCTGCGGCCATAATGAGGGGCCTGGAGGCAGGGAAGGAGGCGGGGGGCTGTCTGCTACAGTCTTCTTGTTCACCCCAACCCGGCTTCATTGCTCTTGATGAGCACCTGATCTATTTACTCTGTGATGACTATCTCACAAGCAAGCATTGTTCTGTACATATTGTTAGGAAAAAAACATCCGAACTGTGAAAAATGACAGAAAGAGGCAAACATGGCTTCCTAGTATACCTTACTGCCATGTTTCACTTCTTAATTGAAAAGGAATAATGAGAGTTTTGTTTCCTCTTTCTTTTGAGTTGCCTGGTCCAAATCCCCTCTTTTGAATCAAGAATGTATGAGAAGAGAGACACCGTGGATGCAGATCAGGGATCGCTTTCAAGTGCTTAAGAAGTGACAGCACAAGGGTCAACAGTTTTGAACTAAAGGAGGGGACATTTAGATTAGATAGAAGGAAGAAATTATTTCCCATGAAGGTGGCGAGGCACTGGCAGAGGTTGCCCAGAGAAGTTGTGGATGCCCCATCCCTGGAAACACTCAAGGGCAGGCTGGACAGGGCTCTGACCAACCTGTTCTGTTGGAAGGTGTCCCTGCCCACAGCAGAGATGGGACCATATTTCTGTGAGTGCTGGGCAGGGTGCAAGAGTGTCGTGGTTTTTTTTAAAACCACA
>NW_010119136.1:0-29338 GCF_000699245.1 Pterocles gutturalis | reverse complement strand
TTGTCTCAATCTCCCCTCTTTCAGCTTAAGTCCATCACCCCTCGCCCTGTCCCTGCACCCCCTGATCCAGAGCCCCCCCATCTCTCCTGTAGCCCCCTTTCAGCACTGGAAGCTGCTCTAAGGTCTCCCCGGAGCCTTCTCTTCTCCAGGCTGCACACCCCCAACTCTCTCAGCCTGTCCTCGCACAGGACCTGCTCCAGCCCCCCTCCAGATGGGCTTTGGCTGGGGAGGTGATGCTTGGGGGATGGAAAGCAGCTAAAACCAGGCCACATCCGCTCTGAAACCTCCTGGTGTAGGAAAAACTGCTCCTACGGAGCTGGACAGGAGGACAACAGGTTCATACCAATCGCTGTGCGGCCATGGTTGTGCCTCTGGCAAGTGGCCATGCAGGAAAGCCATAGGAAGAAGAAACTGTAGATGCCCCATCGCTGGAGGGGTTCAAGGCCAGGCTGGATGAGGCTTTGAGCAACCTGGGCTGGTGGGAGGTGTCCCTGCCCATGGCAGGGGGTGGCACTGGATGGGCTCTAAGGTCCCTTCCAACCCAAACCATTCTGGGATTCTGTAATTCTAAGCCCAGTCGTAGCAGCACACAAAGTAAAGGAAAACTGGGGACACCTGCTGGATCTATGAACAGTAAAGTGGACAAAAAGTGAAAAGGGATGAGGTCTGCAACAGTGAAAGAGGTATTCACCAAGGGACAGGCCCCCAGGAAGGTGGCTAGAGGAGGGTTTGTCTGCCCAGGCCTGCTGTCAGCAGTCATACAGCACTTGGCATGACACAGTCTCTACCAAGAAAACGGTGTTAGCAGAAGGTCTGAAGTAGAAGAGGGATGGCGGCCTTGCCAGAGCATCCCCTGGGGAAAGGGAAGAATATTTTCCACCAGGAAAAAAGCCTGCAACTTAACATCACGTGCAGCTTTCACAGGCGTTTTCTAGAAAAGGGACATTTGATTTCCATCTCCATATTCCAGAGGTCAGAAAGCTAAGAGCCAAGCACATAGGATCCCAGAAAAAAACTGAATTAGACTCCAAGACCTTAAGAGCTATTTCCAGGAGGGTCATGTGGACTAGGGCGTAGGATACTGGCTCCTATTTTTGGCTCTGGCACAGCGTCATCGGGGACAAGTTTGCTCTGCTCTCTGTGCCTCACCTCTCCTCCCACTCTTTGGCTCATCTAGTTAGATAACTTCTCTGAGGCAGAGACAGGATGATCCCTGACAGAGCGTCTGGGCACAACAACGACAGAAACAATCATCCAGCTAGATCTGAGATCGTCAACCAGCAAGAGTCTCTACTCCAAAGAGTTGTGCTACAACTGGTTTTCAAACATTACAAGGGGGTGTAGGTCCCCCAGTTAGCTACACCTAAAATTGCCAGCTGAAGGACAAAGTGCAACATAGATAATCCTGTGCAAGGCAACGTTTTTTGTGTTTGTAGGCAAAACCTTGAAAATTGAAAAGAAAGAATTTGTTTGACTTTGTCCACATGCTTGTTAACCTCTGTTTTAGTAAAATGCAAAAAAAGTCTTGACGTAGCACAGTGTACATCAAATTTGGTGACATATGGCAAATTCCTGAGTCATAGAGCAATCCATCACTGTCCCTGAACCATCAGAAGAAAATTCTGGAGACCTCTACCTGCAGTATTTCTCACATGGATTAGCCTGGGTATTGTACCTACTACCACTGTCTGCAGGCTCCATAAACAATTTTTTTCCACCAACATTTGTGTTTTGGACCAGGGGAAAAGGACTGTTTTGACTGTCACTATGTGCCAGTGGGGAAAAAAGGAGAAGCAGGACAGAGGCAAGACACAACACATAAACAGAAACTTTTCTTTTACTGCATCCAGGTTTCCCCTCCACGCTTGCATTAATAATTCACAGCACCATTAATGTTAAATTGGAAAAAAAAAAATCAATTCTGTTCTTGAGCTGCTTGAAGAAGCACCTTCTCTGGCTGGGAGAGCAGGGAGGAAACGTGCCTGCTGACCCAAAAGCCTCCTCCTCGGGACAGAGCTGCCAGCGAAGTCCTGCTATGAATGTGCTGAAGTTCAGCCTTTGCAGATACCTTGCATTCCCATCAAAGAGAAGCTGGCTGTTAGCTGCAAAAACTGTTGACTTGTTTAAAAGGAAAAAAAAAAATCCGAATAGCTCACTTTCTTAGCCAAGTGGCCTTTGTCTTTTGAAAAGATAGAGCCGTTATAAACCCCTGATGACTTATCTACTGATAAATTAGTTTCAAATTAATTCCATCATCACATTTTATTTGCTCTGGAGCCTGCGAGAACACACGATTTCTCTGCCTCCTGTTTACCAGTGAGCCTGTTGCACAAAGAGAACAACTTTTTTCTTTTTTTCTTTCAGCATGGGTAAGGCAGCAGGATTCCACTGAAGACACAGAAAGAATACTAATTTTAACAATTTTCCATGCTTTCATTTGTTGAAGGCCTATTTCATGGACACGAGCTCCATGTAGTCACACTTCATAGGGGAGTATTTTCCAGTAAGAGGTGCCAACCATGAGAAAAAAACAACTCAATAGGATACAGCAGAGTTCATAAACTTAGAAGAAAACATTTTCATATAACCTTGTTTTTCAATTTATTTCACAAAGTACAGTCCATACAAAAAAAAATGCTTCAATTGAAATTACAAGCTTCAAGTTTATCTAATCCAGATGCTCCAAATGGATCAAAAAAAAATCATTTGTTTTTTTAACTTTGTGAGAAATTATAAAGCTTCTTAATTTTTTGTTCTGTTAACACTAGTAATCATAGAATCACAGACTGGTTTGGGTTGGAAGGGACCTTAGAGACCATCCAGTCCCACCCCCTGCCATGGGCAGGGACACCTCCCACCAGCCCAGGTTGCCCAAAGCCTCATCCAGCCTGGCCTTGAACCCCTCCAGGGATGGGGCATCCACAGCTTCTTCTCTGAGCAACCAGTTTTCTGCTTTCTCCTTGCTGTTCTCCAAATCCAGACGGAAACTGGATAGTGATGTATTTTTACATCCATAGTAAGCATACTTTCATTTTTATTGCCTGAATATGCACAACTATGTAATGTAACACATGATTTTGGCAAGGGTTTGGATTGAATCAAGGATTGAGAAAAAACATGGATAAAATTCTCATCCATCTCGCCACACTGCTTTTCTGAATGATTTATTTTCACCTTCCTTCGGCTATGCTTATTTCATCCCACTTAATTATCAGAGCCCATTGAGGTTTAGGTCTGGGGAGCATGGCTGCAAACTTGGTTTCCAGGACAAGAAAAATCTTGTTGAACTGACTCAGGAAGAGAACCTGGACACTGTCACCTCCTGTGGCAGTCACACGTCCCTTGGCTAAGTTATTGCTGCCTTCCTGGCTTCTGGTAGGTCAGATCTCATAAAAAATAGCTTTTTGTTTGTCTCCTATCACTAGAGGCAGGCAGCTTGGGAATAGCAGTTTCATCTCATGTAAATATCTGTATTTTGTTGGAAATAAATAGGGTCAGGGTAGTTTTCCTCCCTTATACATTGACTGGGATGTTTCCAGCTTCACTTTGTACCCAGGAACCCAAGTGGAATTTTACCTTCTGCTGTCACGGACCTCCAACTCTTATTACACTGAAAATAAATACAAACAGTAGTTTCAATGTAAGCCTGGCAGTGTGGATTGATGGAGCTGCAGCCTTGGGTGTTATCTCCAGCACAGAGGAGGGCTCAGACAGTTCATAAACACAATGCCCAGGTATGCCCCACCTCAAAAAAAAAAAATTAACTTCCATAATCTGGAAATCTAGGTTTCTAGGAGTTCCGCAGTCCAGCTACAATTCAAAAGCCGCGAGCCTAATTCCTCCTTATGAGTGTTGTAAAGCAAATGTTCCCAGGTGTTCAGCATCCGGCGCTTTCCAGTTGGATACCCTAAGAACAAGCTTTGTGGTCATTTGGCTTCCCATCTACAGCAGGATTTTATCACTTGGAACGCGTGAGGCTCCCCGTTAGTCTGGAAGCAGGACCTTAGGACTTTTCTAGCAAGCACATTTTTCAGTGAGACGTCTCAGCACTTGTTCCTGCTCGTTATTAAATATTCTGGCCTTTATACAGCAAAATATTTAAAAGGGCATAAAGCTCAGTTCTGGTAGAGAAGCATCAGAAGGAAATTCACCAATTCCCTTCGATACCTTAAAAGCATCCATGCTGAGAAATCTTCACTCGCTGTGTTGACGTTGAAGGGATTTTTTGAGGATCTGAGCAGTTCTGTGCATCAAGCCCAGGATGAGGAGCAAGAATGCTACAAACCCACTGGACGCGTGAGGATCTGTGGCACCAACACAAGGAGCACGCCACGAGGATGGCACCTCCTTTTACTGTCCACCACGACCTGAGGGCTGGCAGCCTGGCTTTCTGCTGCGCTTGGAGAGGAGAAACTATGAAGAAAAAATATGTATGTATTACTGCAGAGCTTCATGATCTTTTTCAATGACTTCAGCTTCTCATATAATAAAATTACCACTTAAAATGATCCTGTACATTTCTGTTCATGCCTGTATTTTAAGGAAGGTCAAAACATGCCACTGTCCAATAAATTAACTTACCTTTTAATTGTTTTTTTCGTTCCTTAAGGCTTGCACTAATAAGGTTCTAGTCCTCATGGCACTGTGAGCCACTCATACAGCGCTGCCACCTCCTGGTCCTGCTGCAAGAGCATCCCATCCCTGCTGGACACATCGAGTGGACTGTCCGGTGCCAATACGCGCTTGGTGCCCCACCAGCATTCCGTGTCACACCTACAACTCAAAGGGTAAGGATGTGACATGCAAAAAAATAATTTAAAAGCCAAAAGGAATAAGACAGCATCGGGACAGAAATCAGCCTCAGCTCCAGTCTAACAGAAATGTATTTTTTATATACGTATCTCTCCTTATCATCTTCTGTAGGTGGATTTTATAAAATAAAATAATAAACCACAAACAGAGAGGTTATTTGAAGTACATACTCACATCTTATGTAAAGTTATAAATAATATGAGTAAAGGAGACTGCCTGTAGCCATATATGATGATATTATTAATAATATTGCTAATATTATTAATAGCAATATTATTAATGAATATTATTAATTTATTGTTAGTTTATTAACAAAGGATTTTATATATAAACACTAATGAATGCTTATGATGTAGGTACAAAATACGCTGCTTAATAGATGTCTGTATAAACTTTAAGAGTAGTATTTAATAGCTATCCTGTATAAAAAGAAGGAACATATCTTTCTAAATTATCCAATAACCTTTTTCTTAAAAAAATCTGATGCACAAAAACATAGTATTTTCCCCAATATTATTCTATTTAATATCCACCATGTGGATATTAAATGTGTTTCACTACACACATCCTTCTTATAGTCAAATACAGACACCAAGGGGTATCAACGGATGTCAGTAATCCCCGATTGCACACAAATCATGACTACAGATTAGTCATGCAATTAGCATCTTAAAAGAGCTCAGCAGGGCTCAACATACTGTAAAATGAGAAATCCGTCAATCGCAGGGCCGTTCTATAGAACAGCATCGATTGGAGGGACCGAACGCTCGCCTTGATGACAATTGATCACGATGAACCCTGCGCACAAAGGAGGCTGGTACACTAATTGGGGAACCGTCGCTAAATAGAATAATAAATCGAGGAGGAGGGGAGAGGAGAATTGGCGACAAAGTTGAGGCCCTTCATATCTGTACAACAACAACAAAAAAATCCAAGAAGAGCCAGGAAGGCCTCTGTCTCTACTACATGTCTACTAACTTCTAAGCCTACTACTCGCTCTTCTCACTACAACCCAAGGAAACCTCTGTGGGTAGAAAACAAGTTCAGAACATATCCTTCATTAATCCTGAAAACACTTTTTTTTTTTTTCTGAAAGCGTCCCCAGTCCCAGATCCGGGGCAAACAGGGACTGAAGAAATTCATCACAGCAAATGCAAGCATCGTACTGCCTTCAGGGATATCCCAGCCTTGCCGCCTGCCTCTGATTAATTTTAAAATGCAAAGAAAAGCTCAGGTGCTAGACCTGTACCTGATTTCGAAGCGACTAAAGGACAGAAGTATTTCTGATGTTGGTTTGTCGCAGGGGGAAGCCCCACACAGTATAGGCTGCTGAAGCTTAGCAAAAAGCACAAGCTTTGCTTGTAGCACACCGTGACCCATCATCAAAAATCCAGTGTTTGGCATCTGCAGTTATTTCTACATTTTCGTGGTTTCCTGGAAACGTTGTAAAAAACAAACAGGCTTATTCATCAGAATTTAGGGCAACTCTGCATTAAATGAAACGCTGAGAAAGCTGTGCAAGGGAGAGTTTGCTAGCACTATACGCCACTAGACGGCATCCTTTGCACATTTCTTATAATTCATGGACGTACAACTACTGACACAAATCTTAAAACAACAGCGAGTCAGGAAAAGAGGCGGCTCCCGATAGCATAGAGCTGCTCAGCAGAAATCAGAGCGAGAAGAGCACTTCAGACATTCCAAAGATGAGCCACAGCTACAGAAAAAGATATTTGGAGGAAAGAGGAGGAAGGACTTTGTAGCTACAGCAGTCAGTCTTAGCATGCAGGAACATTACAGGGAAAGAATTAGACATTTTGGCAAACTCTAGTTCTCACAGAGTACAAGAGGTCACTAAGTCGCTTACGACATCTTCTAATAATCCGTAACGTTTCTACTGTTATAAACAACTCATGTTTCTCCTCCCCAACCTCAGCATTCGAAGGGCAGTACACAGTTTCAGTGAAAAGCAATTGATAAAGCCACTGCTGATAAAATGCAAATGAAATCCAGATTGTGCACAGAATAGCTAAAGAAGGGAAAGGGGGAGAGGGAGGGGAGGCACACAAAGCACCACTAAAAAAACCCAGAAACATTTTTTCCAAAGCAGGGTGAGACAAAGCAGTCTCTATTTCAACTCAGGTTGGTATTTTTCGCAGCAGCTAAGAAAGCCCACCTTACTCCTGTCATGGACAAATTCTTGGGTTCAGCATTTGCTTTGAATTTCCCTGTTCTCTATTTAAGTCCCTACTTCATAGAGCTTCGAGCTTCTTTTATCAAGACAGCCAAAAGATGGCAGAGAAAACACACGACCCCAGCACTCCTCCCGCAGCTCAGCAGGTGACATGGAAGGTCCAAGCTAGACTTTTACAAGGCTTGGAGTCATAACCACGAGGATCACGCATACCAAGGGCTCGTCTCCTCTTGGTGAGCTGCAGAAGTGTTGCAGGATAGGAAAAAGGCACAGAGCCCAAAGGAGAAAATTCCTGTTCCAACAGTTCTTCTTTACCTCCCCATCTCTGGCCCCTCTTTTTCCCTCTTCTGTCTCCCCTTCTAACTCTGCGCAGGAAGAATGGACACCGTGGTGTGGGAAGGATGCTCCCAATGCTTGTCTTAACCCCCTGTGTACAACTGCAATCTCTGTTAGTGACCCTCAGACAGAAAAACTCCCAACTTTAAACTCTGGCACACCGAAGAGATTTAACAGCTACCAGGATAGTCTGTCCCATTTCTTTGTATTTTTATATTGAGAAACTAAGTCAACAGACACAAAAGCACAGCTTATTACAGTCAGGAGCAAGAAATTTGGTCAAAATAACACCCATTTGTGTGCGCTTCATTAGCAATGTTCAGAAGAACAGAAGACAGATTCTTCTATGGGGGATCTGCTTAACAGGAGAGGAAATATTTTATCCAAAGAAATACTATAGGTGATAGGAATATTCCCAACTCAGATTCCTTACGTGCACTCACTGTGTTTATTTCTGGAGGGTGGGCTTCTCGGAGAGCAAATCAGTAGCCTTCACATCGAGCGGTAACACAAGCAGGCTATCCAGAAATAATTACAACAGAGGATAATGGAGGTTGTGACAGGTTGTGTTTAATTTGTGTATGCATACAAACAGACACAGAAAGTCATATAGCAAAATCAGAAGTCCTTGGCTGTGACTAATTTCTCCCAGCAGCACACAACCAGGTATCAGGGACATGCTGCCCTGGCCACTGTTCTGCTGTTTGTCAGTGGGACCCTGGAAAACCTCCTGCTTTGCCATCCCTGCTCCTGTGACGTGGAGGGGAAAGTCAGCGACTGCCCCTTTTCCTCTGACATCCAACACGTCCTCTCCAACTTACAATTCAAAAATATATTTTTGATGAACTGCTCAATGTCTTCTGACATCAGGAGATCTCTCTCTACAGCAACACAGTGACTGTGGCTCACAGGAAAACTGCTCGTCCAAGTCATCGACAGAGGCCAGGAATACAGAGGTGTTTTATTAAGATTTAAGAAGCTACCATTTAAGTCTTCAGGGTAACGCAAAGATTTTTAAAACATTGTTTTAATGAACCTAAGTAATTTTATTGCAGATTCATTGGAGAGAATTTTGTTAGTATATTGTAATTCTTCCTATTTATAAAACAACATCCTTTTTTAAAACAAAATACTATCTCTTTATGGTTTCCCTGCTGTGTCATGTGCAAAATATCTTACAGGGACAGCAGGAAGATATGTTGGCTTTAATATAAAAAAAAAAAAAAAAAGCTCATTTTCTGTTGGAGAGAAGTCATGGAAAAGAAAGCTAAAATAAATACCATTTAACAAACATTTCTGTTGCCCACAGCTCCATTTTCTACTATGATCTGGCAATATTTTTTCTGTTGTTCTTCCTTGAAAGACTCTTTGACATTTTTCCTTTTCAGTCCCCCATCCCTGAAAGATACAGAAAAGAAACAGCCTGGAGCTCACTTCAGGGTAAAGGCAGAATAACGTTACAATATTTAGACTGCGCAGTCAAAGCCGTTTTCACCTGAAACGTTGGCTTTTGACAATGCTGAATGATCTGTACTGCCAAGACTTATCACACAACACAAACAACGCTTTTCCTTTAATCCACCATTTAATAGGCAAATAATTTATTTTCACCAAATTCTACCTGCTGGCTAGATCCACCTGCCAGCTCTGTTTCTCCAAATAAAGTCATATTTTCTGACTCGGAGTCAGTAAGGGTGATGGACTACAGCCCAAGCAAAGCAAATCTAGAAGAAGTTTTAAAAGATTGCAGGATGTTTCAGGATACAGAACACTTAAATATGCTTTAAACCCAACCTCAGAGGCGCTGCTTCTTACCAAGGAAGCACAGACATTCCTCCCTGAGCAGCAATAACAGCCTTGACTCTGTCGGCAAAGTGCACAGCATCTTCTTCTTCCTGAAAAATAGATGAAAGATTTGCTTTGCAACTTGAAATTTTTCTCCATGTCTCGCTTTAAGAGATGCTCCTTGTCAGACAGCAGGCATTTGGGTTTATGCCAGGCTCACAAGACAAATGTGACCTGCTGGTCCTGGTTTGCCACCATTCAGTGCCAAAAAGCGGGAGGCTCTGTGGTTTCTGGGGCCATCTTAGAGCGAGGGCACAGGTCTGGCCAGAGCACAGCTCCCAGTACTTCACTAACTGGTCTGAAGCTGGGAACACACCGACAGCATCACCTTGGAAGAGATGGGGTGCCTTGAGCAAGGTTGGGCTGTGGTGCATTCAGGATCGGTGAATTATTGCGGGTCCACAGGAGTCTGTTTGCCCAAACTGCAGAGGGATGAAGATCCACGCGTGACAGCAGCTTCCCTGCCAAGACCAGGGCTGAGCAAAGATTGGGCTACGTGGCACCAAGCTGGGGCATTGCTGGAGCGAAGGCCTCGGCCACTTTGTCAGCATCAGGTCAGGATCCAGGGGCAGCGAGAAGCCACTGGGCAAAGGATTAGCCAGATATTCTGAGAAGCAAATGCGAGAGGAAGCTGTGCAGATGGAGACAGAGGGGGGGACACGTAAGGCAGAAGCACCCCAGTATGGAGTGAAGAGAAGGCCTGAATCTTTATATTATTTCTGGAGGGGAAAAAGGATGTCTGTGCCAGGCTGAGGGGCAGGACTCCTGCAGCATAAAACCACATTTGAACATCTCTTTTAGTCTCTGGGGACAGAGGAAGGCAAGCCAGCTGCACCCAAGTAAAGAAGCTGTTTGGGAGCAATAGGGAGTATGGTGCAGAAGTGTCTGAATCTCTGCAAAAGTAGGTTTTACTTGAAGATAACCCACATAAATCCATGCTCGCCTAATTTGAAGACTACAGGGTTGCTTTCTGACCTTTGTCTGTTAAGTTGTCAATAAAGATTTGCAAACGTAAGGCCAAAATACTGTGCCCAGTAATGTAGAGTTCCTCCCAGACAACATTTTCTGAGCATTTTCAAAACATACGAAAGCATAAGTACCTCTTTGACCATTGGTGGGAGGTACCACACATTGCAGACAATAGCCCAGCTGGTCATCACATTAAAAGCATAGGTCACGATAGAATGCTTCGTGCTGTTCCAGAACGCATCTCCAAAGCGGGGGTCGTACTAGGAGACAAGAAGAATAAGCAAAAGGGCAGGATCTGCTACTTTAGTTTAAATCACATAAGCTGCTCTGGTTTTTTTTTGGCCACAAAGTCACGGCTCAACTTGTTAAATCGGGGCAAATCTAATCACCCCTCCCCTAAAAGCAGCAGTAAATTCAGGGTAAAGCTCCACATTTCAACATTTACGACTAATTTTTAACAGTTAACCTTTGTAAGCAATGCAGGAGCCCAAACTACAACAGACCCATTGAAACACATCTAACCAGGTAGATCCACTCAAAATGTGTTTCCTTAATAACATTCACACCACATTTAGCTTTTTCCATAAGATTAGGCAACATTACATCAGTTACTTTTCTGGAAGTGTATCTAGAGCTAGGCTGACTTGGCTAAAGCTACTTGGAAAGCCTTGGAAGTGCCAAGAAAAGTGCCTTTATCCCCAGAGCACACAGGAGCCAGGAGCACTAGGGCAGAAAGCACAGGCAGAACTGAACACGCAACAGAGCAAATTGCAACTGGGCTTTTCAGGTTGCTCCTAAACCCTTGTAAAGACACTCAGGGAAACATTTCCCAGGACACTGTGCACCATGAAAAGCTTCTGTTTCCTTAGGGCTTATTCAATATGTTATTCACACAGAACAAACCCCTTTCTAAGGTTTACACATGAACAGGTTCTCTGACTTGACAAGCTTCTGCAAATAATCCTTCCGTGTTTGGGAAGCTG
The DNA here is from genome assembly GCF_000699245.1 of Pterocles gutturalis. Taxonomy (NCBI): domain Eukaryota; kingdom Metazoa; phylum Chordata; class Aves; order Pterocliformes; family Pteroclidae; genus Pterocles; species Pterocles gutturalis. The sequence goes on along the minus strand of NW_010119136.1, from coordinate 18,199 downwards.
CAGATACACTACCTTGATGGCTACCGGATAGATGGTCCCTCCTACCTCAAAGCTTCCCTTCTTGAACATCATTACTGATGTGTTGTTTATGCAGGTGCCTAGACGGAATTAAAACAGACGAAGAATTTAATCCACTCGAAGAAAAGTATCAGCAAATGAATCTTAAACAGTCTTAAGGAGACTTAAGTTGCTGAAGGAGAAAGTAAGCTTTAGCTCTGAAACATAACACCAGAGCCTGTTCTCTCTTCCATTATGCTACATGCTAAAGCAAACAGACTGTCATAAAACTATTGTAAAATATCATAATCTGACTTTTAATATCCCACAAGAGCTAATTAATTCTACAGACCGAAAACAAACACATCATTTGTAAACACTGGGTATGATAAACTGAACTTAGTGGCAAGAAGTGAGCAGAGCAATAAAATCAGTGTAGTTGTTTCCTACCTTCTGGGAAAATTAAAAGGGGTAATTTGGTCTTATCTGCAATGTGTTCTCTAATTCTGGGGAGAGAAAATAAAATTTCAGTATATACCTCATTTTCAAAGAAGATCTTGTATTTGACCAAGAATCTAAACGTCCATTCTCACTTACATAGGACAAGAAAAGCCCTGCTGCCCTTTGCCAGTCAGTAGCCTGAGCCAGGACAGGTACTAGTTTCAGGCATTTATCTTGGAGGTTCTCTCTTGCTCATCAGAAAAGTAGGTTTTCTACAAAACTGTACAGTTTTATTTCATATTTTTAACCCAATTAACACAAAGCCAGAGAACTGTGGTACTTGAGGCATGTATAAATCTGTGAGGTTCCAGCTGTGAACATTTTTTGATTTTTTCTTTGGGATTAAGTCCATGCCATATTTGAAGTTTTTATGCCTTCCAGGTTCATAACATCAGTTTTATATCTATCAGTGATTCTCCACATCTAGTTAAGAGATGGGCCAATATTTTACTACATTTGCTGCATCCCTTCAAAACAAATGTATTACCATTAGGCAGATTACTGACACACTAAATCTGTTGTTTTCTGAGACACCCATCTTTCCTATGACTCAAGAGCACACAGTTCCTCTCCCGTCTGCATTAAAGAACAAAAACAAAACACCAGATACCAATAAAAAAAAAAAAAGAAAGAAGTGAATGATCCAGTGTAGGAGGACCTTCTCCATTTTTCTAAGGACAAACTGTCCTAGATACTTGCTTAACGTTAGCTGCATCACACCATATTTCATGAAGATTTAGGGTGACTAACAACAGTGTGTGCAAACACCTCAGAACATAAGAACCGCCACACCGAGTCAATTCTGTTCTTCAAGTCCAACATTCTGCCTCTGCCAGGAATACTGCAGGCCTGGAGAGCAGGCTAGGCATTAAGGAAACAAAGACATTTCTCTAGGATGCTCTTCCAGCTTCTAGCAGCTAGGTGGTACCTTGGTCATATTTCCCCCTCCATGAACTTGCTTAATTCCTTCTCTAAATTTTTTTGTGTAAGGCTGATGACAGTTGAGGATGTTTCTAGCGAGTTGTGACTGGCTCCCCCAAATAATCTGTCCATCTACACAAGGAAACATGTAAGCCTAAGGTTAAGACTTGCTACGATCAGCCTCCCTTTATCCTGTACTCACAGGAGATATAGCCAGCCTCCTGATGCTCGGAGACGATGAAAAATGTACCAGGGCAAGGCATGACCTGGGAAGCAGATGTGCTGACAGAACTCTGACATCCTGACTCATCAGCCCCAAAAAAGAATGAGCGGGCTCCTGCCTGTGTCAATGTGGAAATTCCCAGAGGTTATAAAGGCAAATGATTAAAAGTTCAGGAGATGATTGCTACACCCTGGACCTTCACAGATGGAACAGTTCCAAACTTGACACTGATGACAACCTACAGCTGCCCACTGAAAAGAGACGCAGGGTGAGAACAGCCTCAGTTCACACTTGGACCTTGCAATTACTCGACCTGATGGGACAAGGAAGCAAACACCTCACTACCTTACTTTGTCCTCACCAGATGACGGTCTTTCATTTCGGAGCGTTCAAACAAAACATGCTGAGTGGTTCGCATACAAGATCTTAGAATAAGTCCCAGGAGCCCTCCATGCACCTGGCCAACCTGCAAGCCCAAAATACACTCGTTACTATGCAAACACGCACTTAATAATAAAATTCTGAATACAGATGCATCAGTTTCTAAGCTTGTTCATGAATTATACCATTCCTCTTGGCCAAAACTGTGCACATACCTGCCTGCGTCTGCTGTTTCGCAGTCCCGAATGTGAGTTTGAATGCTATCAAATCTTGTTCTCTCTATCAGTCAGATTATCCTCTTATCCAACACTACATCTACAGGCATCTCAGCACAACCAATATTTACCAACTGTCTTGTTCGTACCAAGGAATAGCATCCGTCACTGGCCAGGATGAGAACATCTAATGGAGACGTGTGGTTGGCGACACAGATGCCTCCTTCCTGAGGTCTGTTGTCCCTGCAATGATAACCATAGAAGTAATTACTTGATGTTTATTCTCCAGACTACGAGCCCCACCAGGTGATCCACTGAGCATACATCCGCAACTGAGACTCCTGGTGACAAAAGCATTTCGGACACACAGCTTATCCACAGGTAGAAGAAGAATGCAAAACATTTTAAAAATATTAATATCACTATGAGATACATTAAAACTTCTGGCTGTACATCACAGCAGATAAGTCGTCTTTCCTCATATCTTTTGGAGTCCCTTCACATTTCAGTAGTTCTGGCATTTCACCAAAGCCAGTTCCCTTTTAGCTGAGAATACGTGACTTCATGCTACGTACATTACCATCCATAAAGGCATATATTGAAGACAACCCAGACACTAATGTGCTAAAAGCAAAGATACTAGAGCATGATTTTGGTTGTTTTATAAAGCACAAACAAAAACATATTTCAGAAGACTTCATTATGTAAGCCTCCACCACTAAGCAAGCACGATATTAAAGGAATTTATTGAAATACCATCCATAACGTACTTTAGGAGAGAGCGTGAAGAATTAGTTACCGAAGAAATTGGCTAATAGAACAGCTGAATATTTTATGGCCCTGATCTTGCACGTGATTATACTGTGTTCCACCACTCACCTGTTGTGGAAATGAACAAGACCGCCCAGACATCGGACACCTAACGCAGCACATACCATCTGAACCTGGTTGCTCAGCCAGCATTTAACCCTAAAAGAAATGGAGCCATACTTACATTTCCAGTCCTGTATAGTCACTCATAGAACAATATAAACAACTTAATCCCAATAGCTGTTATGACAAAGACCATATTAAGAAGGTTGATTTCACTAACAATGCTATGCAGGAGGGTATCAAAGATATTCTTGGTCCATTCTTCGACTCTAATCTATTCTAAACCCAGCAGATTCAAAGCAGAGAAGATAATAGTCAGGATTTTGTTTTATAGATTTTCTCTGGAAGCAACTGCTATTGACTCATTCATTAATATTCATTAAATATAAAAATATCTATCTGGTGAATCACAGAGTGGTTTGGGTTGGAAGGGACCTTAGAGATCATCCAATTCCACCCCCTGCCATGGGCAGGGACACCTCCCACTAGCCCAGGTTGCTCAAAGCCTCATCCAGCCTGGCCTTGAACCCCTCCAGGGATGGGGCATCCACAGCTTCTCTGGGCAACCTGGGCCACTGCCTCACCACCCACACAGGAAAACATTTCTTCCTAATATCTCATCTAAATCACACTTGATTTTTTTTTTTTTTCACTGACAGGACATAACTATCTCACAGTATTAATATGGAATTGCTTATGATAGATAGATGATTTACTTGCCCTATTCTGACTCAAGTAGAACATCCTCTTTATTTTCCACTGTACGACAGGCTCCCAGAAGTATCTATCAGGCTCACGTTGCATGTCCACTTTCAGATGCCATTGCCATACTCTCTCTCTCATAGTGCTCTATGAGTTTACAGTAGAGAATAATCATCCCATCATAGCCCACATGAACCCCCAGGACTCAGGCAACCTATTGCAACACCCTAGTTCAAATCCTTAAAGGAATGAAAAAGAAACAGAAAGAGTCCTCGGAGAACACCTACCTGCCATTTGGAAACTGTCCTACTACTGTAGTGGCCAAGACCAGCAAGAGGATGCTGAAAACAGCCAGGCAGACACTACAAAGTAAAATAATCTTAATTAAATGCTAAGAAGAAAATCTAGAAGAGCAAGGAAGAGAATATTTTATTTAATCCTTTGATCCATTTCATGATGCTTCCCTCCACCATTAACAGCACCTAACTAGCAATACAAACTAGGCAAGGCCGACAGGAAAATATAAGCACTTATCTTCACTCAATAAATATTTCACTGAATACAAAACCTTGTGCTGCCCAGAGTCTTTCCAAAAAAGCACCACACCCTGCTCTGAAGTGATCAAGTGGTAAAGAAGACACTTGTGTTCAGAGGACAGCAAGTAGTGGCTCATGTTCTGTAACGCAGTTGAGAGTTTAAGTACCAAAATGGTCCCGTAATTTCATTTTTAAAAACCTACCCAGAGATTTCAGTGCATATTTCTACCCCAAGCAGTAAGCTACTATATAATCATGAAAATTAAATGTCATTGGTTAGTAATGCCTGAGCAAAACCAATATTGAAGCCATTTCTACATAAACGTTGTTTTCTTAAGCTATGTATCTAAGTTTACGCACAAGCATATGTGCTCTGCTACGTCCTTGACGGGTATGAAATCCTTCTACGCATTGCAGCTCTTCTGAATGTACTGCCCTCCCATTAAGGGAATAAGATTTTAAAACTCCTGCTCTTGACAAGCAGGCATCAATATTTGTAACTGTTTGGTCAATGTGATAAAGGCTGGTTTTGCTTAAAAGAATATTCAGAAAGTCAGAAAACCAAAAATATCACAAGTGGATATATCTTTTTTTCCATGTAGCCCTGTGCTCCCACAACATTGCTTTTGCTTCAGATCCCAAGTGTCCTGCTCTCTTATTCAGACAGGGGAAGACTGATCCTTTCAGTTGAAACAGCTGTTACTTTATATAACAAGAAGAACTCCACATCATTTTTATAAAGATTTTCTGGATTTTAAAAACAAATTAAATGAAGATATTGCATACTAATAAAATATATGGAACATGAGAAATGTACACCTTCAGCACCTCTTTTTTTCTTTTGGGGATATTTGAGTTTCAATGACATATTGGAAAACAAAGTCATGCCAGGTTCTCCTTTCTGCACTAGCTGATAGCATGTTATTACACATCAACCATTGGAACAGGCTGCCCAGGGAAGTGGTGGAGTCACCATCCCTGGAGAGGTTCAAGAAACGTGGAGATGTGGTGCTTCGGGACATGGGTTAGTGGGTTGGGTGGGGCTGGGTTGACGGTTGGACTTGACAATCCTTGAGGTCTTTTCCAATCTGAATGATTCTATGATTCTATCTTTTGTACAAAGTAACATGAAAAACTGATTCCAGCAAATCACAACTGGCTCACCGAAATGGCAGCAGGAGACAATACCGAATGAGGATCCCAACGACCCACACAATGGTCAGCTGCCAGCTGACACAGTGCAGGTTGGCATTGGTTCTGCTGAGCAGATTCCAGGACATCAGCTCCTCTGAAGAGAACCGTTGGGTGACTTCATCTTCTGCAACTGCCTCACACCCCTTCTTGGAGAAGTACATCACATCAGCAAGGTTGAAGCATCCTCGGCTCTGGCCAGCAATCTCCTTTTCCATGGAGGTTTCCTCTCTCTGGATGATCCCTGCATGAGGAAATAAGTCTTCCTTCCGCACAGTGGAACAGACAACATAGATTCCAAAAACAGTGAAATACACCGCTCTGCTCTTACTCCAAGCACCGTAATTGCATTATTATGCCTCATTTACATACTGGTATTTAATTCCACAACTTACTTCTCTAATGCTATACCATACAACACCACTAAATTGTTGAAGAAAGGAGAAAAATATTCAGAGCAAGCTGCAAATAAAACCTTGAGCGCAACACCCACTTCATTGTTATCTACCAAACAACATATTTACACACACCTAGAAATGTCAACAGGTGTAGTGACTAAAATATTGATTCATAACAGCTAACACCTCACTTTTTTTTTTTTTTGAAGGGGGAGACAGACAACATTAAATATACATTATTCAAAATACATTTAATTTTTCTTAGTCAGTATACTACCCCCTGATCAAAATCACAAAACTTTCCTCCAGCTCCACTTCAGTCAAACCTTCAACATGCCAACCTTTCAACTCACCAGACCAGAAAGTCTTTAGCTGCAAACCAAGCAGACTATCTATGTGACTAATGACTAAAAATGGCACTACAAGTAAAAGGATTATTATGAGAACTTAAGCCAGTCCCTTTCAGAAAAAAAAAAAAAAAAAAAAAAAAGGAAAAATAGTTGTAAAGAAGAAAAATAAAAAATTACTCTCAGATTTTATCCCTATGCCTAGAGAAGAAGGCAAATTTTAACTGTGATCCATGGAAAGGGGGTAGCTCCTTTACTTGAGGGATCCTGTCTTTTTGCATGCTAGGAGCTAAAAAAAGCAAGAGAGAATCCATCCAGAGCAATGTCAGGGGCAAAAAAACTAATTTCTCCTAATATTGTAAAGAGAGAGAACTGATGTGGTTAGAAAGCACTAAACACTCATGAAAAAGGGGACAGCTTCCCAAATGCTTCTCAGCAATGGCTTTCCCTGCCCACACTAGTCTCTAACACCTTTTATTCAGGAGACTCAATCACTCACAGATTATCTTGCTTGAGGTTAACATAATTTAAGGTGGTTTTTTGGGGTTTTTTTGCAGGTTTGAAACTTTTTCAAAGTTATTTGCCCATCAAACTTAATTTTGGCCATTCTGGTTTTCTTACCTCACAGCAGATACAATTTATGTTTCTGTTAACTCTTTTCTAGAGAAGATATTAAAATAGTTGCCTTTTTACAAGATGAATAGTGCTGCGTCACCTTCATTCAGAGATCTTACCCGTGGAGATTAAATTTTCAAGTGACAGCGCCTTCCGCTTTTTTACTCCCTCCTCAATCTGCAGGGTGGCCCACTGTTCCCAAAAGAAGAAAAGCAGATGGTGGTGGTTTTCATTTCATCATTTCCAGACATTTTGTAATTACTTCAGGTAAATTGGCTGAGCCTCTTTTATTGAAGTCAGGTCTTAGATTTTCATTTTTCAAATTCAGCCTGAAGGTTGTCTAGCACTTCTCCCGTTTCACTTGTTACCTTTTGCCATTGTCAAGAACAATTGTTTGGCTCAAACTTCTTTTTTATGAAACAGAAAGCCCCAGGAAAAAAACCAGCTGCCTGGGATCATTTCATCCCCACAGTATTTCTGAAGTAGTAGTTCTGGTAATGAGCTTTCACCCTTCCCTGTCTTTACCTTTTTGAGCTAAACCAAGTTTCTTTTCCCTGTGCAAAGCAGCAGAAAACTCCCTTAGCAAAATAAAATATACCAATATGCCTGGTTTTTGCAGTTTTCATTGTTTTGAATGTTTTCATCATACACAGAGACATATAAATGGTAGCTTTCATTAGTACTTGATCTTCCCGTACTTATGTTGCCATATCTGCCCTAACAAAGGACACAGGATGCTTACATGTAGCTCTGCTCATTATTAAGGAATTAACGACCCACTCAACATATGCCCTCACCTCCTATTAAGCCTTCCCACCTACAACCGATAAGGATCCATCCTTCTGCTTCAGGATAAACTCCTGCTAAAACATTTTCTTTCCGTCTTTCTGACACACACACAGCCATTTAAGCCACCGTGAAACTCAATCCCAGTCTTCACCATGTTACAAACCTGCTATTTTGCATGTGCCAGCAATGTCAACTTTTTGCCATCCTTAAGTTTTGCCTGCTCTTCACCACCTCCTTCTACAGCTATTGAAATTAAATTTAATAACAAAAAAGGGACACTTTATCACAGCATAATTAGGATATTTTAGTGACCCTTAGTTGACTTTTTTACCTACCCTTATGTGACTTTTTTACCAGTGAAAAGAGGAGAGAGAGCAGAATGGGTAGGGATGTGCTATTTTAAACACCATGCAAATCATCTGTTATAAAACCATGAGGGGAAAAAAAAAATACAGACCTTCACCTTGCCTATGCTTTCCAAATATTCCCTAGGAAAGGTAAAGTGGTGGATCATCTGTCTCAATCTTTTGCAATACATGGAGAGTCATTCAGAAGTGGGAAAACAGGGGATGTCATGAAAACAGCAGCCCACACACCAAGATATTAAAAAATATACAGGTCCCTCTCTGCTGGGCAGCTTTCCAGCCACTCTGCCCCGAGCCGGGAGCGTTGCAGGGGGTTGTTGTGACCAAAGTGCAGGACCCGGCACTTGGCTTTATTGAACCTCAGACAACTGGCCTCAGCCCATCGGTCCAGCCTGTCCAGATCCCTCTGCAGAGCCTCCCTGCCCTCAAGGAGGTCAACACACCCACTCAGTTTGATATCAAGCAAATAAGCCTGCTTCTACTGTCTTGAGCAATTCAGAATACCTCCAAGAGGCCGGCTTTTGATTCCCAGCTGGAAAAAGGGTGATAAACACTGACCAAGGAGACTCACAAAAATATGTTAAGTCATTCAAATGAGCAAGGTGAGTCAAAAACCAAACAAAAATGTATAAAGTTGACTAATAAATTACTAAGTCCTGCCAGGCTATTATCTAGTGCCTCATAGCACAGAGGAAAAAGTGGGACAAAAGCAGCAGCCTGTAATTAATTAGTCAGCCAAGGCTACGAGGGCAGAGGACAATGGGAAAGAGCTTTCAGTAGGTGAACAGTTACCCAAGGATTGTTAGCTCAGAAAAGAGCTGGCTGAGACGGCATACGGCAGAGGTCTGCAAAGTCTGGACTGGCACAGAGCAGCTGCACAGGGAACAGTTATCCATTTTCTCTTCTAATACAGGAACTGGGGAGCATCATGTGAAAGTGTTGGGCTATGGGTATGCGCAAGAAAAGCGTCATATATTCCACAAAACCCAGTTATTGTCCAGGACATATTGCCAGAGATCAAGCGAAATGGAAGCAGTAGATAAAAACATCATGGGACACAAAACAAGAAATCACCTCTCCTAACTCATGAATCGGCATGGGAGGCTGAAGCAGCAAGCAGCTGGGAGCGTATTCCTGGCAATATTGCTGTACAATCAGCCAGCTCATCGGCTTTTCATCAAGCAATTGGGTTGATGTCTGCCAGAGCCAGGCTATCCTTCTGGGCCAGAGTCCAAACTGACCCAGCAGGGTAGTTTCTATGATCTTTTGCATTTGGTGGCATCCGTGGTTTCTGGTTTTTTTGGTTTTTTTTTTTTTTTTTTTTTTTAAATAGGAAATAAGGCTTTGTGATCCCCTTGCTTTGCACAGGACTGAGACAGAGATGTCACAGTGGTCTTTGTTGCTAAACAGTAATGAAGGGATGTTTTCAATACCTTACCAAACAGAGATGTTGCAACTCACACAGAATTTAAGTGTTAAATGGAGCAACTTCATTCCTAAGTTTGCTGACGAATGAGAACTTGGGTGCTGTGCTTTCCTCCCTCCCACTTCTGAAGCGATGAAGACACAAGGAGCCCAAACATAGGGCAGGTGATCCCAGCTGGATACTGGAGACTTGACACCTTAACTCCAAGAGCCCTTTCATTTGAGGCTTCCTATAATTACAGTCTGAACAATATAAAGGTGCCTAATACTTCATTATATTAATTACTCTGTTCATAGTACATGACATGAAAAGCTATACAATATGGAATGTTAACTTTAAAAAAAAAAAATCTCACCTCTGGTTTTTCTTCCCTTTTTCCTTTTAAGTGCAGCTCAGTGTGGTGTTCAGTGCTCTATTTTTCCATGCTGTGTAATAAGTCATTTTTGCCTCTCTTCCTTTCTGTTCCCACATTTTACTACCTCTTCTCCCATGTTCTCACAAAAGCTTTTTCTAATCACTCATGACACTGTTTTTTTTTTCAATCCTCCTCTTGGCTTTTTTCTTATGTGTGACAAGGGCCTTGGGGCAATTACATTTCTTTCAATGTAAAGTCTTCTGATGTAATTACAAAGATAATAACCCTATCGGAACCCAAACTTAAATAATTTTTATCATTTCTAGAAAAAAATTAAGGATAAATGAAGGGTAATAATAGTAATTATGGGGTAACAATTATGCAATCGAGAAATTACTGTCTTGGGGATCTTTTACTATTATACTATCCATGCGTCCTCAAAAAAAAAAACAAACCAAAAACCAAAACAAAACCCCGCAACAACTACAAAACCAAAAAAAAAAAAAACCCCAAACAAAACCAATCATCTCCCAAATTTTCAAAATTTGAATCTTCCTTTTGTAAAAAGGTTTGCTTTGTTTCTAAAAAACAAGCATCTCGAGTCCTTAATGGAGAAGCAGACAAGGGAACAAATTCAAGTCTTTCCATACATACATACAGACGAGATTACATCTTGCCCATTTGTTCCAGTCACCATTCACACTGCTAGGTAATTTTGATTTCCTGACTTCACTGAATTATGCTATCTCATCATTTGCCACCATTACCCATTGCTTAGTAATAGATCTGCAATCTTGGGCTTTATCCTCAAACATCTCGAGCTCCCCACAAAGCCAGCAAGGGCTACAGATAACACAACTTCAAAAAAAAAAAGAAAATCTTTTGACCTTAAAGTCCTTGATTTCAATCTCTTATTTTTCTCTAATTGACAAAACAAGGAGGCAAATAAAACAAGTTTTCCCTCTGCCTCCCAATTTGCACAGTCATTTAAAGCTGTAAGGAGGAAATGAAAAGTGTTCTCAGCTGAGAAGCTTTCTGTTAATTTTGCAGGTCTACGTAACACCCTAAATAAATGCAACACAATGGAGAATCCAATCATAGCGTCCAAGGTTGGGTTTTTGGTGAAACATCAATCAGTGGTTTGATACTTCCTAAAACACCGATGTTCCTGTGATACAGTCAATAGTGTGCTAATACACAACTAAGCATCTGCTCTTGGCATTTTCAGCGTACAGCATCCTATTATTTCACCATTCAGACTACCAACAGGAACCAAATCTTTGTAGGTTACCCTGTTAGCAGGATCTTGGGCAGGCAATGCGACAGATAGAAACAAGGCAACGCATCTCTATCAACATCAAGTTGTTCATTTCTTGCACATATAGAATCCTAGAATCACTAAGGTTGGAAAAGACCTCAAGGATCATAAAGTCCAACCATCAACCCAACCCCACCCAACCCACTAACCCATGTCCCGAAGCACCACATCGACACGTTTCTTGACCCCCCTCCAGGGATGGTGACTCCACCACTGCCCTGGGCAGCCTGTTCCAATGCCTCATCACTCTTGCAGTGAAGACATTTTTCCTAATATCCAGCCTAAACCTCCCCTGGTGCAACTTGAGGCTGTTTCCTCTTGTCCCATCACTTGTTCCTTTAGAGCAGAGCCCAGCACCCCCCTCACTGCACCCTCCTTTCAGGCAGCTGTAGAGAGTGATGAGGTCTCCTCTCAGCCTCCTCTCCTCCAGACTAAACCCCCCCAGCTCCCTCAGCCGCTCCTCGTCAGCCCTGTGCTCCAGACCCTTCCCCAGCTCCGTTGCCCTTCTCTGGACCTGCTCCAGCACCTCCATGTCCTTCTTGTGGTGAGGGGCCACAAGAAAGCAAGCCTGCTTTAAAGCTAACTGTGTACCCCAAGCAGCAGTTTCAGCAGCATCCTGGTGAATAAGCCCCCACAAGAGGCCCATGTACAAGCTTTAGCTCAGCATTTCCCAGTCCTACCCTTACTTTTGAAGGGCCAAGTGGGCCACAGCACAAGCAAAAGGAACCTAACATTCCCTCCGTCCTCTTTTCCTCCTATTTCTCACCAAGATATGTCTTAGCTACTCTTTTGGCCCAATGATAATAATTTGAACAATACTTCAAAGCAAACAGCCGAAATGAATTGTAAGATGAAAACAGAGGCAACTCACTTTTTACCCACAGGACAGTTAGGGAACAACTTCCAACTGAAGAACAAAACTCAAAAATAGCTCCACAGAGCCAGCCTGAAATGGAGCTGTGCTCTTCCTTTTACTAGCTGTTGCAACAGTGGAGAAGTAGACACAAAAGGCTGTATCTGATCGCATAACAATTAATTTCATTACTTATTTTATGATAAATTAATCCTCCACATTGTGAACACAAAATTATCATGTTCATAGCCTGTTACAAAAACTGTAGGAAAAAAAAAAAAAACAACATGCTTTTCCAAAAAGAAGTGCCTTCCTATACTAAGCACCCACTGGATGGGCCAAATATCCTTTCAAGTTGGTAAAGGCACAGGAGAAAAAAAAAAAAAAAAAAAAACAAACCACAGAAGTTATTTTAATGTCTGCCAACTGCGGCAGCAAAGCTGTCCAAAGACCTCCTCAGGTTTGCATTTCATATGGGAAAGCCTGATTAAATTGCTTCCACATACAAGTGCCATGATCCTCTTACTCAGGGTACCAATAAGAATTTAATTAGTATTAACTTAAATTTTAGAAGTATCACATAAAAAACCCAATATTACATATAGCCACCACAAGCTGTCATTTCCCACTGACATCAGTATCTGCAAAAACACATCACCCCTAAATTTTTGCAGTCACGTCCGCTATGCTCAATGACATCTGTACAGCTGGAAATAGCTCTCAATCAGTATTAAAAAAAAAAAAAAGAAAGAAAGAGAAAGCAACAGAAGATTTATCAGACAGAATTGGCAAGATAAGACAGATATGACATTAACTATATCACATTGTTACAGACTCTACTGCACAAATAGATGGCTCTAACAGCTTAATAATGGTAATAGTAACAATACTATTAATATTTTTTCTACCACAAGTAGAAAAGTATATTTATGAAATGCAGGTTTCTGCCAGAAAGACAAAGTTAATCTACTGGAAAACTGAAATGCTTCACTGTTCAATATGATGAATTTACAGCACCTACTTTGAGCCACTGACAGATATGAAAAGTAGGACTTGAAAAATTAAATGCAATTCTCGCTTCTTAAAAGCTCCAGAAAATTTTTACTGATATCAGCAGAATGAGTATCTTAGCTGTGACCTGTTCATCTCTAGAAAAATTACGCTTTTGAAATGTGCCATGGATTCCTCAAGTCTCGTGCAGCAGAACTTCTGACTGCTGGATCCCCCAGATTATAACTGCACGAGCACACAGAGTCAATATTCTTACCTAGAACAGTACTCATTAACACCATGTTATTAAAACAATCCAAATTAAACCACTGAAACTTGGGTACATCTAAAGTACACATTCTTGTTCCCGACCAACTCCCACAAGCTAATACATCTTTTTATTTATGTTTGACTTTTCCTAAGTATAGCATGAAGTACTCAAACCAGCTTGAACTAGAAGCAATCTATCGTGGAATCTCTACTTTAACCCAAGAAAACCTCAGACTGGTACCAGATTATAACCCAGCGCATAACTCAGTATCATTAAAGACACCATTCAAAAGAAATATCACGTAAATTAAAGCTGCAAACAACACACCCCAGACTCTCAAAGTTAATGGAATTCTTTCTGCTGACTTTTATGGCATCTCTATAAAATATACAAATTTTCTTTTTTTTTTTTTTTAATTAAATATGCCGTGTAGTAAAAACAGACCTTTATAACGTCACTCTCAACTTACCTCTAATATTTTTATTAGAATTTTCACATAGAAATGAGAAATCCCCAATGACACTCTAAATATCGAAGGCAACAAAACCAGCACCACAAACCAAATCATCCAGACAAAGAAAATCTTGCCCTCCACGAGGCCACAGCCCTCTCTATTTTCTTCCATGCTTGCTCCTTCAAAATGCCAACCCACTGCCTTTCTGAGAATATTTAATTATCAGCAGTGGAGAATCCGGCAAGCTTAAAAAGATGGAAGCAAATAAAAATTACACATTCTAAGAGCCAAAGCCATCTCCAGGAGAAGGCTGTTGCCCTCAGAAGCCTGCCACCACAGATGCTCTCAATGATAACGTAAATTCTTAGCCCGTGTCCCACCCTAACTCCACCCACTTCCTTTTAGTTGATAAGCACCATGTTACTCTCAGGGAGAAGAAAGAACAAGCATGACAAGTTGTAATATATGTTAGGTAATAAGATGATGCCAGTAAGGAAACTTGTCAATGTGTCAACTAGTTTCTACAAAGCGTCCCACCAGAAAATGACAATACAGAACCAAGTAGGCATGGTTTTCAGACTGCCTTTTCTCTTCTAAAACTCATTTAATACACATGAAGCACTTCTCCAACTGCCTTTTGCTTGCATTTCTAACTTATCTGGTCAGACTTTCTACTTCACGGTGGAATGATTGCCTCGTTTCGGTATTTGATCAAAGGAACCAAATCAAGCCTTGAGGTGCAAGTCAGGCTTTTTTTTTTTTTTTTTTTAATAACACCTATGAGATAGAGATGCAAATTTCAGCAGGCAGGAATTGACATAAAATAAAACCTGCTCCCTCCACTGCTCCACAATAAATTAACCAAACTGTATCACAGGGTTACAAAACGCACTGTGGTGAAGTAACAAGTCACCTACCTTTGCATCTATTCAACTGCAGAATTTAAATACAAGAGATAAACAGGCTTCTTTTCCTATCTTATCAAACACCAGTAATTTATTTCAGTGTCTTTAAGAAAGACCCAGTTCAGCCCCTTACACCAAGCCCTCTCCTGCCCTTTTATATTTACAAAAGAAGAAAAACAGGTCAATAAATGCATCTCTAGAGCCTAAAAGGAGCCCATCAGCTACTTATTTACAACCTTATCACAGAATAAATTAACTAAACTTGGTGGAATGAGCATTCAAGGCATGACTTCCAAGATAATGATTTGCTAAAATCTCCCCATCCCCACCTGCTGCTTTTTCATTTATCTCATGGAGCAGCCTCAGTACACACAAACTGGATTCCTTAGAAAAGAAAGTAGACCCAAAGATCCTGTTACAAAGTACACCAGATGCTCTCCAGTCAGTAACAGAAGCACACGTATCAGTGGGCTGCACCACCATGAAGTCCTCCAGTTTATACCAAGCACCCACAAGCACACTCTTGACATGTTACAAGCTCACATGACATGATGACGTGATTCTTGTGCCATATCTTGAATCAAGCAGCTTTTGTATCTTCAGATTTGCTGCTGAAGGTCTTTGTAACTGCAACCCATCTTCAGCAATCTCAGTTTTCTTTTGCATCTTAATTATTTTCCTGGCTCCCCTTCTCTCCTCTTGCTGCCCTCTTGATGAGCCTTTTGTGTCTTCTACAAAACTTTGCTGGTTTGGTTTTCTAATTGTTTCTGCTTTCCCATTGCTCTTTCTCTCAACGGCAACCTCAAGCCCCTTACTCTTACCTTACTCGCACCATTGCCCACAATTTTTTGCCCACCTCACCAAAAGACTCCGGTTCTAGGCTTTCATTGTGAAACAGCCGTGCTCACCCCTTTCTGTTTAGTTGCCATTCCTTACATTCTCATTTCTGGTCTCTTCCTCAAGTGACTCAGCCTGCTGACATGCATTCCCTGGGGTGGCAGACAGCGGAGAGCTGGATGAGCTGGCAGTGATCCTCTGGCACAACACAGCCCGTCTCTGAATAGCTGCCTCCAGCCTTGGCACAGGGGATCGGTATGCATGTCGTCTGGGTGCTCCTCGTGGGCGGGAGGGTGGAGGTAGTTTCTGGGACCTGATTTGAGGCAGGAAAGGTGGGCCAAATGAAGTGTTGGTAGCACAGCAGGAAGGAACAGGAAGGTGTAGCAACCCCTCAGCAGCAAGAATGTTAGGCACAAAAAAGAGGGATCGTTTCTTAAAAGGAAAGACAGACTTCCCAATCCTGGGCGACAAAAAGAAGGTTTCCTCTCCTGAATGAAGAATTGTTTTCCATCCTGTGAGACCTTATCATTTTCACTGCCTCTCTAACCCCTACGAAGTCCTATTCCCCGCCATACCAGGAGCACAGGCGCTGTAATTCTTCCCTGCCACCTGCTAAAAACAGAGAGAGCAAGCAAACCCCTCCCATGCTCACCTCTCCAACACACTGAATGACAGGACTGCAGCCCTTCGTCAGCTATAATTTTCCCTGGCAAATCACTCAGTCCAGTCCAAAACATCTCAGGTTTTCTGGGGGCTGCTGAGACAGCTATCACAGGGATATCCCAAAAAAGCAGAACAGTTTTGGAGGGGCAACAAATAAAATGGAGAGGCCTTGGCAGTCATAGAATCATTCAGGTTGGAAAAGACCTCAAGGATCATCAAGTCCAACCATCAACCCAACCCCACACAACCCACTAACCCATGTCCCCAAGCACCACATCTACACATTTCTGGAACCCCTCCAGGGATGGTGACTCCACCACTTCCCACTCTTCCACACCACTTCTGTGTTCATACTCTGCTCAATGTCTGCTATATCTGCTGTCCTAAAGGTCTGCATGGATCCCACCTACGCCACAAAACCAATCTGTATTTATAGTGACCACAGGAAGATTGTACTATTTATGGTTTATCTTTGGCCATCAATAGTTGGATTATGAAAGCACTGAAGAACTATGATTAGGTATCGTGTCACTCATTGGGATGACTGTAACACATTTAGCTCTGACCGCGCAAGCATTATTGCTTCCACACAAGACAAATGCAACAATTACAGAACCCTATTTATCATATCCTGTAGCTTACAACAGGCTTACGCCTTTGTGTCACAAAAGCATGGAGTCCACTACGTGTTCTGACTACATTTGTTTGCCCCAGCAACGTACAGATACCCATCAGATTGCAAGGCTTAGCTATTCCTCATTAATCTTGACAATAATTCTGTATCCTGTAGACTTCGTCGCCCCCCTATTCGGAGATTTAGATTGATGCGTTGAGAAATAAAAGTCTTGGCTGGTTCCTATGTTCACTGTGAGAACAGGAAAGAATTGTAACAATTTTCCTCTTCTAAATATCGATGGTATTTGCACATATTTTAAATAATACTTAAGGAATTTTAATTAAATATAAATATGCCAGAACTAACTATTCTCCTTCTAAATTGTGCTGACAAATTTTAAGGGAAAGGAAATTGCACTAAAAAGGTTAATTGTATATGCAACCTAAAAATACATGCATCACACCCCAAATTCATGGAAACCTCTCTTGAAAGACCACAGGAGACAACATCCTATTTCAAGAGTGAGGAAATGAATGTCTAAAGTGAAGAATATGCTTACCTATAGTCCCAGTGAGGGATGAAATCAAACATTGGCTCTCCTGAAGGGAAGGGGAAAACTCCAGTGGTCTTTAGACTGGATCTCTGATCATGTTTCAAAGAATGCTGTCACTTTTACCTCTCCCTTCCTCAATTTTTTTTCTAGAGCTTTCTTATGGGTGATGTGGTCAGGAACGCTAGCTAGTGTGTGAAAAAAACCAACAAAACGTTACTACAAATATTAAAAAGAAATAAAATGTGACTATTGAAAAAAGACAAAACATTCCCAAACTCAGTCCACACCCTCAGGAGTGCTACAATTAACCACTGTCAGATCATTGTTTAGCATTATCAATTAGAATTTATCAGGTTATTAACTCAGAAGTCTCACCACAATCCTCCTGGAGGTACAGCACACCTCCAGACATACTTACAGCTGCATGTCCTGTTCCAAAAGGTACAACCTTTTAACAGATAGGAGCTCAGCCAGCAGGACACAACTGTCCTGCTCCAAAGTCGTGAACACCCACACCACCAGCTGGATGATGTGGGCCAGGCAGCTTGGTTTAAATGCTGTTTTGATGTTTTAATTAAGATCTCGGTACAAATTAATGAGGCGCTTCTAGAAGTGCTCATCCTGGCGTTTGGCCTGCAGCTACATCAGGTCCCGGCCCTCCAGACATTCCTGAGGCCGGGACACCTCGCCCTGCTCTCACAACAGGCCCTTGCTGTTGTACCTGTGGTCCTTGGCTCCAGAAGCCAGCTGTGAGACGGGGAGGACTGCACAGCCTTCCTCAGTCAGGCCATTGTTTCACCTGAAGGGTAAAAACAACACAGGAACGTTGCCTTAAGAATTGCACCGTTTAAGGCAACCCCAGAGAGCCGTTTCAGGAGTGCTGCCCCCAGCTCTGGGGTCCTCA